>NC_044551.1:166542193-166714495 GCF_007565055.1 Rhinopithecus roxellana
TTTATCTCAGAAATGCAAAGTTGATTCAACATTGATTAAAAAAACAGCCTGGTGCAGTGGCTCACGCCTGTAATCCCAGCACTTTGGGAGGCCGAGGAGGGTGGATCACTTGAGGTCAGGAGTTTGAGAACAGCCTGACCAACATGGTGAAATCCTGTCTCTACTAAAAATACAAAAATAGCTGAGCTTGGTGGTGGGCACCTGTAATCCTAGCTACTTGGGAGGCTGAGGCAGGAGAATCTCTTGAATCCGGGAGGCAGACATTGTAGTGAGCTAAGATCATGCTATTGCACTCCAGCCTGGGCAACAAATGCAAAACTCCATCTCAAACTACAACAACAGCAATGAAAAACTAGGCCAGGTGAGGTGGCTCACACCTGTACTCCTAGCACTTTGGGAGGCCAATGCAAGCAGATCTCTTGAGCTCAGGAGTTCTAGACCAGTCCGGGTAAACATGGTGAAACCCCGTCTCCACAAAAAATACAAAAATTAGCCAGGTATGGAGGCGTGTGCCTGTAGTCCCAGCTACTTGGGGGGCTGAGGCAGGAGGATCACTTGAGTCCAGGAGGTTGAGGCCGCAGTGAGCTGTGTTCACATCACTGTACTCTAGCCTGGGCAAAAGAGCAAGACTCTATCTCAAAAACAACAACAACAACAACAACAACAAAACCCAGAACAAACAGACAAACAAAAGATTTATATTAGTTTTTATTTTAAAAACTAACATAAATAATCAGCTAATAGTTTAAAGGAGAAGAGAATATGTGAGTAACAGGTCCAGAAAAAAAAAAAGAAATTTAACAACCATTCATGATGAGAATTCTCAGAAAAATAGGAAGGAACAGGATACTTCCTTAAGCTGATAATAGACATCTAAAGAAATCCTGTAGCAAACATCATACTCTATTGGGACACGTTAAAAAAATTCCTTTGAAAATCAGGACAAAACAAGAACGCCAGCTATCAATCCTTCTATTTGACATTGTACCAGAGGTGCAAGTTAGCACAATAAGTTAGTCAGGCCGGGCGCTGTGGCTCATGCCTGTAATCCCAGCACTTTGGGAGGCCAAGGCGGGCAGATCACCTGAGGTAGGGAGTTCGAGACCAGCCTGACCAACATGGAGAAACCTTGTCTCTACTAAAAATACAAAATTAGCTGGGCGTGGTGGCGCATGCCTGTAATCCCAGTCACTCGGGAGGCTGAGTCAGGAGAATTGCTTGAACCTGGGAGATGAAGGTTGCGGTGAGCCGGGATCGTGCCATTGCCCTCCTGCCTGGGCAACAAGAGTGAAACTCTGTCTCAAGAAAAACCAAAACAAAACCAAAAAAAAAAAAAAAAAAAACCAAAAGAGTTACATTGGGCAGTGTTACTCTGCAATAACAAATCATCTCAACATTTCAGGATTTAAAATGACAGATTAAGGTCTATCCATCACTCTTGTCTACCTATTACTGGAGGGTTCTATTCTATGACTACCACAGAACTAAAAAGAATAAGGATTGGAAAGGAGGAAACAAAACTGTCATTATTCTCAGATGTACTTGTCTACATGAAAAACCCCAAAGAATACAAATTATTAGAATAAGAATGTACAATGTTGTCAAATTTAAACTTGATATACAAAAGTAAATTACATTCATTAAACCAGCAATAAGCAGACAGGACATACAATAAATACACACTTGAGGTAATGGAAAACTAAGGAGTCCTGTACTCATTTTTTTTTTTTTTGAGACAGAGTCTTGCTCTGGCGCCCAGGCTGGAGTGCAGTGGTGCGATCTCGGCTCACTGCAAGCTCCACCTCCCGGGTTCACACCATTCTGCCTCAGCCTCCCGAGTAGCTGGGACTACAGGCGCCCGCCACCTCGCTTGGCTAATTTTTTGTATTTTTAGTAGAGACAGGGTTTCACCATGTTAGCCAGGATGGTCTCGATCTCCTGACCTCAGGATCCATCTGCCTTGGCCTCCCAAAGTGCTGGGATTACAGGTGTGAGTCACCGCACCTGGCCCCGGTGCTCATTTATTTAAGAATGTGCATTCTTTTCAAACATTCAGAAATCTGAAAACACACTTTAAAATAATCTATGCACATAGATTATTTTATACATAATAGTAAAAATATGCAAAGGTACCTAGGGAAATAAACCTAACAAAATCTGTACAAGACTCTTGATGGAGAAAATTACTAGACGTTAGAAAGATACTACAGAGCAGACCTAAGTGAACGGAGGGACATACCATTTTTATGCATTGGCAGACTCAAATGTAATGAAAAATAAATTCTTTCATGAAAACGCAAATTTTTCCCAAATTGATCCATATTTAATATATTCTAACGAAATCTCTACAGGACTTTTCATAGAAATTGACAAATAACTCTAAAACTTAAATAGAAAATGAAAGGGCCAAGAACAGCCAAGCCACACTCCTAAAGAAGAACTGGGGGATTTGCCTCAGCAACAATCAAGACTTATTATGAAACTGTAGTAATTAAAGCAAAGTGTCTTGACACAGAGACAGAGAAATAGACCAATGGAGCAGAACATCCAGGAACAGACCTACACGTATATGGAAAGCTGACATATGAGAGTGACATGTGTCAGAGCACGTTGGAGGGTAAAGGAACATATAACAGTGTTGCAGAAACAATTGGTTATTTGTCTGGAAAAAAATAAAAATGAATCTCAACTTAAGCCATATACACAAAACGAATTTCAGATCAAAATGTGAAGGACAAAACTTCAAAACTTCCATAGGAAACATAGGAGACTATCTTTATGACCTGAGTAGGGTGTAGGGAAGGATTTCTTAACCCCTCACCCCCATCCAAAAATAAATAAATAAAGGGAAAGTTTAGTAAATTTTACTAGGTGAAACTTAAGAACACCTGTTCATCAAAAGACATCATAATGAGGATGAAAAGCAAAGCAAACAACTAGAAGAAAATGTGCAGCACATTTAACTGACATAGGATCATCATCTAGTACACATTTAAAATAAAACAAAAACGATACATTCTTAAAAATCCTTAGAAGACGACAAACCCTCAATTGAAAACTGAGCAAAAGTCAGAGACAGGCATTTTATAGAGAAGGAAACAAGAATGTCCAAAAGATGCTCCATTTAACAGTTTGACAAAAATTAAAGCCTGACAACTTCAAGTGTTGATGAGGGTGTGGGATAACTTCCCGCTGGGAGTGGCGACGCCCAGCCTCACCTGGCGTTACCTGGCAAGGCTGCGCACATCTTGACCCTGCAACCCAGTAATTCCTCTTCCCAGAAGCAACAGTCCCCAGCCTGTTGTCCCTGGATTCCAGGGGGTCCCTGGGACTCTTTCAGGGGGTGCACAGGCAAGGCTATTTTTATAATAACACGATGTTACTGCCTTTTCCACTGTGTTGAAATTTGCACTGATGGTGCAAAAGCAATGGTGGGGAAAAGTGTCCAGTAGAAGAAAAAAGGGAATGTGACTTAAGAATGTCCTAAATGAGGTAAAACTTTTAACTTTTATTCAGTCTAGAGTTTTGAGATTTTCCATATTCTATGTGACATAACGGTTTGTGCACACGAAGCCCCTCTGTTGCATACGGAAAGCGTGCTTGTTGTTGAGGGAAAGCACTTCATTCACATGTGAGCTGAACGGGCCACTGCTTTCTTGGAGTACCGTTTCTGCTCTAAAGAAGGACTGCTAGACATACTATGGTAATTCAGACTTCAGTGTTCGGCTGATATTTCCTTGAAAATGAACACAATGAACCTGTTGTTTAAAGAAGAACAACTGAAATTAGGGAAAACATTTCAATTGGATGGTTTCCATAAACAAGGGACTATAATTCTTGTACATTATTTTTCATCTTTGCTGTTTCCTTGAGCAGGCTCATGTATCATGCAATTATCTAAAGTATTTGTCAATATTCTTGTTACCAGAGTAGTTGTATTATATTTTAAAATGTAAGATGATTTTTAAAAGCCTGAGGATTGACCTAAGATGCAATTGTATGGACTCTATCTACTCTGGAGGGTGGGAAGGATGTCAGCGGAAGTTTTAAGACTTATTTTTTTGTGCCATCAGATATAGGTAAAAATAATTGGGCAATTCTGCTGTTTAAACAGGAACGATCGGCCTCCTTGGCCCTAAATAGAAGGGCTGATAGTTGTTTTTTTTTTTTTTTTTTTTGAGATGGAGTCTCGCTCTGTCACCCAGGCTGGAGTGCAGTGGTGTGAACTCAGCTCACTGTAAGCTCCGCCTCCTGGGTTCACATCATTCTCCTGCCTCAGCCTCCTGAGTAGCTGGGACTACAGGCACCTGCCATCAGGCCCAGCTAATTTTATTTTGTATTTTTTAGTAGAGATGGGGTTTCACCATGTTAGCCAGGATGGTCTCGATCTCCTGACCTCATGATCCGCCCACCTCAGCCTCCCAAAGTGCTGGGATTACAGGCATGAGCCACTGCGCCCGGCTGGGCTATTTTAAGTTGATTATTTTATTGCAAATTAATCCAACCTAATTCTTTTTAATTTGGTTGTATGTTTTTCTTTGTTAAACGATGTTTAAAAAATAAAAAATGGCAGGGCGCGGTGGCTCAAGCCTGTAATCCCAGCACTTTGGGAGGCCGAGACGGGCGGATCACGAGGTCAGGAGATCGAGACCATCCTGGCAAACACGGTGAAACCCCGTCTCTACTAAAAAATACAAAAAATCAGCCGGGCGAGGTGGCAGCGCCTGTAGTCCCAGCTACTCGGGAGGCTGAGGCAGGAGAATGGCGAGAACCCAGGAGGCGGAGCTTGCAGTGAGCTGAGATCGGGCCACTGCACTCCAGCCTGGGGGACAGAGCGAGACTCCGTCTCAAAAAATAAATAAATAAATAAAATAAAAATTGGAAGTTCTTGGCTTAGTCTTTAAAAGAGAGGAGAACAATTGACAATATTTGTTGCCAATGATAAAATTAAGGCTTTCAAGAGAAAACCGAGAACTTGTAAGACACGTATCTGCCTCTGTGAGCCTGGCAGCTTCCCAATACTTACAGACTGAAAAATGAGGCCAAGAGTGATAATTATGTGATTTCTAAAATGTTGTACAATGAAATGTGTCAGCATTTGGAAGATCTGCCTAACACAGTGAACCTGTATTTTCCCGCATGACCAATGTATGATGTTGCAAAATTGTGCATCAAGATTCAAGAGAGACCAATGGCTTTCAACGTCAGAGTACAGGAAGTTCACTGATATCTTTTCAGATTTCACATTGTAGTTAATCTTCAAAAACTATTACTTGCTGAGTTTTAGTGTGGTATCAGAGAAGCATATTCACAATTATCTGAAAAGGTGGTAAAATACTCCTCCCTTTTCCAGCTACCTATTGGTGTGAGGTTGGATTTTCTTCAACCAAAAAAACTATGTCAAGAGACAGAATGCAGAAGCAGAGAAAAGAATCCAGCTGTCTTCTATTAAGTCAGACAGTAAAGAGATTTGTAAAAAATACTATAAAACAATGCCACTCTTCTCGGTAATTTCCTATTGTGGAAAAAGAATTATTTTTCATGAAATATGTTATTTATGTTGCCATGTAATGGGTTTTTATTGTTTTGTTTTTAGAGAGATGGGTTCCTGCTATCTATGTTGCCCAGGCTGGACTTGAACTCCAGGGCTCAAGCAATCCTCCTATCTGGGCTTCCTGAGTAGCTGGAGACTATAGGCATGGGCCACTACTTGGCTATTATTGTTATTTTATTTATTTATTTATTTATTTATTTTTGAGATGGAGTCTCGCTCTGTTGCCTAGGCTGGAGTGCAGTGGCACGATCTCGGCTCACCGTAAGCTCCGCCTCCTGGGTTGACGCCATTCTCCTGCCTCAGCCTCCCAAGTAGCTGGGACTACAGGCACCCGCCACCACGCAAGGCTAATTTTTTTGTATTTTTTTAGTAGAGACGAGGTTTCACCGTTTTAGCCAAGACGGTCTTGATCTCCTGACCTCGTGATCTGCCCGCCTCGGCCTCCCAAAGTGCTGGAATTACAGGCGTGAGCCACCACACCTGGCAATTATTGTTAATTTTGAATAGATATTTTAAAAAATTAGGCCGGGCGCGGTGGCTCAAGCCTGTAATCCCAGCACTTTGGGAGGCTGAGACGGGCGGATCACGAGGTCAGGAGTTCGAGACCATCCTGGCTAACACGGTGAAACCCCGTCTCTACTAAAAAATACAAAAAACTAGCCGAGCGAGGTGGCAGGCGCCTGTAGTCCCAGCTACTCGGGAGGCTGAGGCAGGAGAATGGCGTAAACCCGGGAGGCGGAGCTTGCAGTGAGCTGAGATCCGGCCACTGCACTCCAGCCCGGGCGACAGCGAGACTCCGTCTCAAAAAAAAAAAAAAAAAAAAAAAAATTAATCTTAGGGCCAGGTTCAGTGGCTCACACCTGTAACCCCAGCACTTTGGGAAGCCCAGGTGGGTGAGTCACTTGAGGTCAGGAGTTTGAGACCAGCCTGGTCAACATGGCGAAACCCTGTCTCTAATAAAAATACAAAAATTAGCCATGTGTAGTGACACACACCTGTAGTCCCAGCTACTCGAGGGTGCTGAGGTAGGAGAATCACTTGAACCCGGGAGGTGGAGGTTGCAGTGAGCCGAGATCGCACCACCGCACTCCAGCCTGGGTGACAAGAGTGAGTGAGACTCCGTCTCAAAAAAAAAGTTAATCTTAATTGCTAAAATAAATATTGATAAATATAATCTATATAACCAAAAGTTAATTGGAGTCCTTAACAATTTTTTTTTTTTTGAGACGGAGTCTTGCTCTGTCGTCCAGGCTGGAGTGCAGTGGCTGGATTTCAGCTCACTGCAAGCTCCGCCTCCCAGGTTCACGCCATTCTCCTGCCTCAGCCTCCCGAGTAGCTGGGACTACAGGCGCCCGCCACCTCGCCCGGCTAGTTTTTTGTATTTTTTAGTAGAGACAGGGTTTCACCGTGTTAGCCAGGATGGTCTCGATCTCCTGACCTCGTGATCCGCCCGTCTCGGCCTCCCAAAGTGCTGGGATTACAGGCTTGAGCCACCGCGCCCGGCCAACAATTTTTAAGAGTATAAAGGGATCCTGAACCTTTTGAGAACGGACACCCTAGAGAAAGTGTGCACTCGTGTGTGCCAGGACGCGGGTATAAGAATGTCCACTGTGGGAATATTTACAACAGCAAAAAGCTGGACACACAAATGTTCATCTACAGTAGGGGGGATAAACAAATGTCATGTTTCATCTTGATGTATTTCACAATAAAATAGTAATATTTGGAAATGGCCCCAAACTAAACAATCTTGTAAGAATCTCGGCCAGGCGCAGCAGCTCACACCTGTAATCCCAGCACTTTGGGAGGCCGAGGAGGGCAGATCACGAAGTCAGAAGATCGAGACCATCTGGCTAACACAGTGAAACCCCGTCTCTACTAAAAATACAAAAAATTAGCTGGGCGTGGTGGCGGGTGCCTGTAGTCCCAGCTATTGGGGAGGCTGAGGCAGGAGAATGGCGTGAACCCGGGAGGCAGAAGTTGCAGTGAGCCGAGATCACACCACTGCACTCCAGCCTCGGGGACAGGGCGAGACTCCATCTCAAAAAAAAAAAAAAAAAAAAAAAAAAAATCTCCCTTCCATTCCTGCCTCCCGGCACCACAAGTGTTCAGAATTCCCAGAGCAGTCAGCATTCCTAGAGAGTGCTCACGGACACAGGCAACATACATGGTTTTGTGTTACCCTCTTTTTTCGTTACCCAAATAGTCACACACTCTTGCCCCCGTTCTTCCCTCTACCCTTTTCTCTCAGTGCCTGGAGGGATAGGTCTTGGAGATTGTTCTGTCCACCTTATTCCCCTTCATAGCTGCACAGCATTCTAGTTATAGATGTTTCATAATTTGTAATCCAGTCCCCACGGCTGATAAGGCAATCTGCCCCCAGTGTTGGCCATAACACACATTGTCTATCCCAAATATCTTCGTCCGCGCATGTCCGTGTACATGGGTGTGTATCTGTGGGAGAAATTCGTAGGTATGGAAAGTTGGGGTCAAGAAAGTCCGTTCACAGCATTGACGCTAGTGCCAATCTCCCCTCCAAAGTGGCTGCGCCAGCTTCACCCCAGCAGCCATGCGGAGTGTGCCTTCCACAAGGTGTCTAACCTACTAGATGACCTTTGCTTATCTGAGAAGTGAAAGTGCAATCTCCTATTTAGTTTGTACTTTTATTAGGTGTGAGGGCAGAAGGCACAATGTTTGCAATTCTGGCTTGGATTTAGCCCGTTGGAGGCACCGGCCCTCTGCTGGTTGGGCTCCCAGAAGGGTGGGATCGAAATCCCGGTGTGTGGGCCGCGTCACCGGGTCCCAGCAGTTCCCTTACCTAGCCCGGGCAGCGCGCAGCAACCCGCGCTTCCTCACGTGGCCGCTGGAGGGCACCAGCGCCCACCGAAACGCACCGGGAAGGCGCTCGGGGTCCCGGAGCGCGCCAGGGGACCCTCCACCCTCCTCCCTGCCCAGGGTCCTGGCCCACCCGAGCGGCGCGGCCCACGGCCCGGTTCCTCGCCCACTCCTCCGCCCTCGCTGGGTGGGTGACCCCCACGTCCTGCACATTCAGACCCCAGGCTTTCCGGGGACTCGGCCGTCGTGGTCCGCCCCCGAGCTGGAGGGGCGTGGCGGAGCGGGCAGGGCCCCTCCGAGCCCACCTGTCCCTCTCTCGGCCACTCCAGCACTCGCCCAGAGAAGGCTCTGGGGCTTCCCTGAGAGCGGCTAGTCACTGGGTGCGGGTCACTTTTGGGACAGCCCGTAAGCGCCTCCTACCTTTGTGCTGGCCAGAGGGTCCTTGTTCACAAAGGCCTGGACAAACTCTTCCGGCCCGATGTACCGCAGCCGCTCCTGCAGGGAAGGGGAAGAGTGGGTACAAGAGGGAAGGTATGGGGAGGGGGTGTCGACTGGGGGCCCTGCCGTGGTGCCCCAGCCCCTAGTCCTCCACATTGGGGCTTGGAGACCCTGTTTCAGGTTGCCACAGAGCTCCGCGCCTTCCCTGGAGGAGGCAGCCCCTCCTTTCCCGGTTCCTGGGGGTAGGGAGCAATGCCACGGGGCGTGAGCCCAGGGAAACTAGACTCCACACTAGGTGACTAAAGAGACCTACTTCCTCTGCGGGGCGGGGCGGGGGCGAGTGCTGGTGGTCAGGAGCTTGACATCTGGGCCAGAATCAAACCCTGGCTCTGTTCCTTCTGCTGTGTGACGTTGGCAAGTCGCTTCACCTTTCTGGGCCTTAGTTTCCTCTGTGTACAGGGCCTGCCTGGCCAGGTGATGGAGACATGAGCGAGCGCATGGGCGTGCGCTGGAAAAGTGCCTCGAGGGCAGGGAGGGCTCCATCAACCCTCCGTCTCAAAGGGAAGAACCCGCCCCGGCCTCCCTCTCCCTGGGATGGGCCCTTGGCCTCTGCATCCACAAGGAGCCCAGTGCGTGCTGGAGGCTAGGCCAGGGCCCTCCTTCACAAGCTTGTGGGGCTGCTCTGGGAAGCCAGGGAGGGCACAGTGTATCTGTGTGGGTCCTGCTGAATCTGGGGTGAGGAAGGTGGCTTGGGCCGGCTCACCAGTTCCACGTGGGTCAGCTGCTGGGCCAGTGTGTAGGGGTCGCTGCAGACACCAAGGAGCTCCCTGTGGATGGAGGCTGGCGGCTTGGTCCTGTAGGAGATGGGCTTGTCGGCACTCACCAGACCTTCCGGCCCCTGGCGCAGAGCCGCCAGCTTCTGGTGAAGAGCCTGTAGGAGCTGATGCATCCTCTTCCGGTATGCCTGGTGGGTGGAAAGAGGGGCGCTCAGGCCTGAACACCCATCTCTGCATCTCTAACACTGGAGCCAGGCAGCCTCCTGGGCTCCAAAAGGAGGGTCTTTTCCTCAGGGTCTCCGGAGAAAAGGCCAGGTACCAGCACAGGGGCCAGGACCTGCCCCTACCCTGAAACAGGACCCAATCCTGGCCAGGTTGGGGCCACCTGGCAAGGGATCTGGGGTGAAGGTTGCAGGGCTTCCCATCTGTGGGTGGGAGCCAAGAGGAGCACATGTCAGGGAGGGTGACGGGGGCTGGGGGCAGCTGTCTGGGGCAGTGGGGCAGAGTGGGGTGGGCACAGTCAGGAAGCCAGAGAAAGGGAGAGAGGAGGGAGATGTGGCATGGGCCCTGCTCTGGGCAGACGACTGGCATTTGGCTTGGCTTTAATGGGGCCTCTGTTATCTCCCAGGTCCAGCTCGGCCTTCCCTGACCAGCTGTGCTGTCCTGGCCTCTGCTCCCAGCAGTATTCGTCCAGGTCACCCCGTGCGACTTGTTTTATAGGACCACTGTCAAGACAGTTGTGTTCATTTCCTCCCACACTAGAATAACAGCTCCACAGGGCTGCAAGGTCTGTGCTGCCGCCTCTGTGATGTGAGAGAATAGCCCTGCTCTGGGCACACAGTGCGTGCAAGGTAGTGCTCACCACCACCAGCCAGCCCAGACGCATGGGCTCTCGCTTCGGGCCACATCATGGGCTGGGTACAGGGATGAAAGGCCATGGCCACCCTCGAGGGGCACCTCCTCTGCCACCATCGAGAAAAACCAAATCATTTTCCCTCAGAAACCCCTATTTCCAAGGAAGTGCCATCAGACTGGCTGGGTTTGTTAAGGGAGACGTCCTCACGTCCTCACGGGTTTTGGTCTAACTCACAGAGTGAGATGAACTCCCCTGCAGCCAGGAGCTGGCCCGGGCACTGGCAGAGGCAGTGGTGGGAGCTGAAGCCTGGTCCCCAGCGATGGCGAGCATTGACTGGACAGGCTGCGTGCTCCCAGAGGCCTCGGGAAATAACAAGGGGCGGGCAGTCGGTATCAGTAACGAGGGGTGGGTGGTCAGTATCAATAAGGAGGGGTGGGCGGTCGGTATCAGTAACGAGGGGTGGGCGGTCGGTATCATCAGGTCACTTCTGAGATTGCAGGGAGTGTTTCTTCATGCAATTTTGAGACACACAGAGCCTGCTGTGAGCGGTGGGTAGGTGTGGTGACTGCATGCTGGCTGTGAGGGTCTGGGGGCTCCAAATGCTCTGGGGAGCCTCAGACAGGGTGCTGGGGTGCTGCTGCTGTCTGAGGACTGCTGGAGCCCTGTGCTCTGGTGGCAGGGTTGGTAGTCATCTGGCACTCCTATGGCAGTGCTTCTCTGTGGAGTGGCCACAGGCCGCTGTGGCAGAGCCTCAGATGAGAGGAATGGGACAGGAGGTGGCTTAACCCTAAGCCTAACTCTCAGAGCACAGGGGCCAGGTGCAGACGGCGCCCACTAGTTAGCTGGGCAGTGAGTGGGGAAGCTGAGGTCCGACTCTTCTATCTGCTGGCCATGGAAGGAACGACCCTTCTCAGGAAGGCTGTGTCCAAAACTGGTCAGCACACTGCCTCCCAGGGCTTCATCTGAGTGCTGGGAAGATGAGGCGTGGGGCACAGCCACTGCCAGTCCTGGGGGGCACGGCCAGTCCCCCGTGGGCCCTGGCCCTTCCACTGACCTCCTGTCCCTCTCCCAGGCACAGCCGGAGTCCCACAAGTGGCTACACCTGTTTCATTGCCTCACCTCCCGCTCACTCCTGGATCACTTCACCTGGCAGCCACTCCATCAGTCAATTCACTGGGCCCTCCTGTCACCGAAGCCAGTGGCCATTTCTCAGGCTGCGTCTTCCTTGGCCGCCTCCACCTCAGCCTCCTGGTTGCTCCTGCCTTGGGCTGTCTGCAGGCTTGCCTGTGTTCACCATCGTGAGATGCTGGGCTTTGGGGTTCTTCCTGCTCGGTCTAGGCCGCTCTTCCCTTACTTAGCTCCTGGCTATTCTGGTTCACACCCGCAGTCTCCCTCTGATCTCCAGAGTCATATGGGTGGCAGTCCCTCAGATGGCCCATGGTCCTCTGTTTGCCCAGCACAGCAAATGGAGGTCAGCTCTCCTTGTCCAAAGCTGGTATTCTTGGTGTTGGTGGACAGCGTGTCAGCCACCACACAGGCTTGGTGCCATCCTCGACCCCACCCTCTCCCTCATTCCCCTCTAGGCCGTCACCACCCTTCTCTATTTCATTTTCTTCTATTTCTGTGCATCCCACCACTGTCTCCGGAGGCCAGGTCACTGCCATCTCTCTGGCTGCCCTGGCCTCCTTAATGCCCCCAGTGCATCCACGCCAGCTTCTCTCCACTCTGCAGGCAGAGTGGTCTGTTCAAAATGCAAATCTGATCGCTGCCTCCCTCTCCGTGAAAATGCCTCCATGGCTTGTGCAAAGACAGGAGCCCTGGCGTGACTCTGAGGCCCTGAGGCCAGCTCTGGCCAGGCTTGGTGGCATCTATGCGTCCTTGCTCCCCCTCTGTGCTCTGGACACAGGTCACTCCTCCACCCCTTTGAATCCTTCCCACTCTCCCCATGTCCCCAGCAGGATCTGGACAGCTTTCTCCCTTCTGGCATGTTCTCATCCACTGGACCGAAGCTCAAGTGCTGCTTCTCCAGACCGGCCACTGGCATTCAGTGCTGTGAACTCTTCTGCCACACCACTTCAGAGCTGTTGGGGAAATGATTCTGTTCACGTGTACCTTCTCTCCCTGGACCACAGGCTCCACGCAGCCAACCGCCGGCCGCCCTGTGTTCATGAAGGGCCATAGCTGGCTCACAGGAGGTGTCCACGAGCGTCTGCTGAATGCGTGGATAAACTGTGTGTGCACCTGCTGTCAGACACTCTCTCCAGCAGGGTGTCAGGGTGGACTGCAGGCTCGTGCCAAAATCAAGGCTGCAGGGTGTCTGTGCCTACCGCTTGATAGGGCCACGAGATTGCCTTGTTTTTTAAAAACGCAGATTTTTGTTACTGCTGAATGAACCAATATTCATTCCAAATAATCATCCCTTCCTGCTTGCTAATTTATTTCAATTTTTCCAGTGATGTTAGGTTCTAGCTTATGTTTGTTCTTTCCTGACTCTTCTACGCCCCCTCGGAATGTGGGGATGCTATCTGCCCTCCTCCTTGGCCTCTTCTCATTTTCTGATTTCCACACACTCGTGGATCGGGGCTCGGAGATCTCCCCGGTAGACATGGCAGGGCCAGAGACCTGAACCACCGAGCATGTCAAGGTGTTCCCTCGTCACTACGGTGGGTCCATGTTTACGGAGCACCAGGCTGTGCTGGGGTGGA
Organism: Rhinopithecus roxellana; assembly: GCF_007565055.1. Taxonomy (NCBI): domain Eukaryota; kingdom Metazoa; phylum Chordata; class Mammalia; order Primates; family Cercopithecidae; genus Rhinopithecus; species Rhinopithecus roxellana. The sequence goes on from NC_044551.1 coordinate 166,555,358, forward strand.
ATAGCACTTCGCCCCTCCAGCCTCGGGCTGAAGCCCTCTGAAGCCCTCCCTCCCCACTGATCACAGCTGGAAGCCTGCCCGGGAGGCTGGGAGCTCTGCAGTCGCGTTTCCTTCTACTTCCACAAGCCATCTGCTGCATGCATACAGCTGGGTGTGAATGCAGAGTCGTCCGAGGGTGGCCTGGGTGGCGGCCACGGCTCTCCAGGTGCCTCCAAGCTCTCTTGGACTGGGTATTTCACAGCTGGAACCCCTGTCCCTGACCAGATGAGCACTGGCCTCTGTTCTCTGAAATTCTTGGAGACTCCCTCCTGAGCCAGCCTAGGGCCCATGTCCTCCTGGCTATTAAATAACAGGCAGAGGTGGCAGAAAGCTGACGCGGGAGCTCATGAGGCTCCTGGGGGTCTGCTCCCTCCGTCGGTTTGTTCTCTGTGTCAGTTTTCTGCCACCTGTGCCACAGAGGGAGCCTCAGAGGGCGGTGGTCAGTTCAGCAGACAGTCCGTTTGGGTGAGTTAGAAAGCAAGACCAGGCCGGGCGCCGTGGCTCCTGCCTGTAATCCCAGCAGGCCAGGCGCGGGGGCTCATGCCTGTCATCCCAGCACTTTGGGAGGTCGAGGCAGGCAGATCACGAGGTCAGGAGTTTGAGACAAGCCTGACCAACATAGTGAAACCCCGTTTCTACTAAAAATACAAAAATTAGCTGTGCGTGGTGGTGCACGCCTGTAATCCCAGCTACTGAGAAGGCTAAGGCAGGAGAATCGCTTGAACCCGGGAGGTGGAGCTTGCAGTGAGCCAAATCACACCACTGCACTCCAGCCTGGGTGACAGAGTGAGACTCCGTCTCAAAAAAAATAAAATAAAAAGCAAGACCAGCCCAGGAGAGGGGCTGCCTGTTGAGTCGGCCTCCTCTGTGGCTGGCCCAATGGGTATGGCCAGAGCACTGGGGTCTTCCCTGGCTCCCCGAGCCTCCTTCAGCCTCAGCACTGGCCTCCCTGAGCTCTAACTACTGCATCCAACCTACTGGGAGCCCCACAAAGGCTGGGCTGGCCATGACACTCCTCTGGGTCCCCTGCCCAGCACAGGGTGGCCCGATGCTGGGAAGGCTTCCCGGGAATCCCCAGAACCATGGTCATGGAGAATGGCCTCCTCAGTCCCTCTCCAGTGCTGCTCCAGCTGCCGAGAGCCGGTGTGGAACACGGTGACGACATGGGAGCAGGCGGGGGAAAGAGGAAGTTGCCACCTTTCACGGTCACTCTGATGGGGGAAGCCGCAGCAGAGGAGCCAGAAGGAGCCCACTGCTGTCTCCTCTGCAGCCCCGAGCTCTGCTGTTCTCTCACAGCCCTGTGAGGGAGGAATGATCACCCTCCCTTTTACAGAAAGACACTTACGGCCCAGAGAGATTAAGCAACTTGCCCAAAGACACACAGCTCTGAAAAGACCTGTGCTCACCTCATTATCTTGTGCACATCACTTTCTATCATTTTATTCCACCCTTGTGTGATAAATCTTTCAAAAAGATAATGCTGAAATATTCTGGAAGCAAAGCCTATGTCTGTGGTTTGCTTACAGCTAACTTGTGGGAAAGCAAAATGTGTGAGGGGATAGGACAAACCAGTTCGGCAAAATATTACTGTTGGAGTTGGGTGATGAGGACAGAGGAGTGCACGGTAACCGTTCTTCACTTTTGTATGTTTGAAATGTTTCACAATGAAAGTTCTGTAAAACTTAAGAAACGCCGGGCGCGGTGGCTCAAGCCTGTAATCCCAGCACTCTGGGAGGCCCAGACGGGCGGATCATGAGGTCAGGAGATCGAGACCATCCTGGCTAACACGGTGAAACCCTGTCTCTACTAAAAATACAAAAAACTAGCCGGGCGAGGTGGCGGGCGCCTGTAGTCCCAGCTACTCGGGGGGCTGAGGCAGGAGAATGGTGTAAACCCGAGAGGCGGAGCTTGCAGTGAGCTGAGATCGGGCCACTGCACTCCAGCCTGGGAGACAGAGCCAGACTCCGTCTCAAAAAAAAAAAAAAAAAAAAAAAAAAAACAACTTAAGAAACAATGCTCCTATGCCTGATTTGGGAACCATCTGTTCTCCTCACAGCCCTCGTCTACTGAGTGCTGAAGCAAGCGTGCACCTGACCTCAGGGACTCCTCGCTGCAAAGCTGCGCGGTAGGGACAGGTGTTCTCCTGTTTTACCAATAAGGAAACTGGCTCAGAGAGGGAAAGCTCCTTGCCCGAGGTCACGCAGCTGTGGTTTCCGAGTCTGAATCTGGGTGGGCTCAGGCTGGGTCCCAGGCCCTGCCTCATCAGTCTGGTCCAGGGCTCTTCCATCCCAAACCATTCTGCGCCAGGAAGGGAACAACCCACAGTCCACAGCAGCGCCCAGTGAGGAGAGGCAGTGCCCAGAGAAGGTCCTCTTCGGGGTGCATGCTTTTTTGTGGAAGGGCAACTCGAGGTCACCAGAGACATGGGGAAGCACCCCTAGCTGGGGCCTGGGTTGGGACTGGGGAACTCCTATTCCAGTCCATGCTATGCAGCCTGGTGACAGACCTGTGGGTTGTCCAGGTGGACAGGAGCTACTGGTTTCCTGAGGCTTACCCCCAGCCCCACCACCGAAACATGGCTCCAACATCAGGCAGGTCAAATCTGCCTGGTCATATGACAGACCTCACTGCTGACACTTGGGGGTCAAAGGGAACAAAGCAGGAGACTGGGGTCTCACCGCCTGCATATCATCCACCCAGCACCCACCATCCCCACACTCACCTCTTCTCCAGCCACATGCTACCACCCACCTCTCCTTTTATACAGTGACCCACCCCAGATCCATCAATTCACTCCTCTCCCCTTCCTTCCTTCTAACATCTGCCCACTCACTCATTTACTGCCCACTCACACATTCACTCGCCTACGCATCCATCCACCATTCACTTTCACTCATCCATCCCCATCCACCTGTCCCCTTCTCTTCACCCAGCTGCTATCCCCCACCTCTCTTTTATAGTGGCCCCCAACCCCCCAACAGAACCATCAATTCACTCATCTACCCTTGCTCCCTCCTTTCTAACATTCACCCCCTCAACACCCTACCTTCCCCTCCATCTATTCACCCATCCACCCACCCACCCACCCACCCATCCACCTTCCCCTCCATCTATTCACCCATCCACCCACCCACCCATCCACCTTCCCCTCCATCTATTCACCCATCCACCCACCCACCCATCCACCTTCCACTCTACCTATTCACCCATCCACCCACCCATCCATCTACCTTCCCCTCCATCTATTCACCTATCCACCCACCCACCCATCCACCTTCCCCTCCATCTATTCACCCATCCACCTTCCCTCCCCTCCATTTATTCACCCGTCCACCCACCCACCCATCGACCTTTCCCTCCATCTATTCACCTGTCCACCCACCCACCCATCCACCTTCCCCTCCATCTATTCAAACATCCACCCACCCACCCATCCACCTTCCCCTCCATCTATTCACCCATCCAGCCACCCTACCCACCCACTTCCCTCCCCTCCATTTATTCAACCACCCACCCACCCACCCACCTTTTCTCCTTCCATCTATTCACCTATCCACCCACCCACCCATCTACCTTCCCCTCCATCTATTCACCCATCCACCACCCACCCACCTTCCCCTCCCTCTATTCACCCATCCACCCACCCACCCACCTTCCCCTCCATCTATTCACCCATCCACCCACCCACACATCTAACTTCCCCTCCATCTATTCAACCATCCACCCACCCACCCATCCACCTTCCCTCCCCTCCATTTATTCAACCACCCACCCACCCACCCATCCACCTTCCCCTCCATCTATTCAACTGTTCAACCACCCATCCACCCAACCACGCACCCACCCATCTACCTTCCCCTCCACCTATTCACCCATCCACCCACCCATCTACCTTCCCCTCCATCTATTCACCCATCCACCCACCCACCCACCTACCTTCCTCTCCATCTATTCACCCATCCACCCACCCACCCATCCACCTTCCCCTCCATCTATTCAAAGATCCACCCACCGACCCGTCCACCGTTCCCGTTCCTACATTTCTCCCTCTCTTCTTTCCATTAATCTATACACATCCACTTACCCCATGCATCCACCTGCCTATCCAATTACCCAGTCACCTACTCTCTCCCACATTCATCTATAAAAGTAGCCAAATGTCTTCCCAGTCAGCCAGCACCCCATTCCCTGTTTCCACTGTCCCCATCCCCCACCCATCCAATCATCAACTGCTCCCTGGCCCTGTTTTGTGCTGCATCCTAAGTCAAATGTCACAATCTCGAGATGGATTAGGGGATGCAGAGGAGGAAGAGGAGGGGGTGAGGAGAACAGAGGAGGAGAGAAGTGCCGGGAGGAGGAAGAGGAAACCACTCTCATCTCACTGAGCCTCAGAATTTGCCTGCTCAGTTCTGAGTCACTTGCCTGCTGCGTGAAGTGACCCCAGGCAGTGCCTCCCTCAGAGCCTGAGTTGTGTCTGCCGTGGGCGTTTGGCTTCCTGTTGCCCAGCCTGTCTTGGCAGTTTTCCCTTGTCTCTTCTGCCATGTCCAGACCCACTCTGCAGCATGTCACCAACTACCAGCTTGCCATGTTCCAGGACAACCAGCATGGGCCCCCGCCCACGTTTCCCCTCCCAGGCAATGCTACAGCAGTGCTGCCCACAGTGGCATTTGGGGATGCTGATAAACTTGCCCCTTCTAAACACACCAGGAGATGTCTAGCTCCATAATCATGGAAGGTGAAGATTTTTGTCCTCCTTTCGCCCATTAGGGAAGTGAGGCTTGGATACCCTTCAGTGTGCTCCTCAGAGGAACACAGCTGGGAGGGCAAAGCGGGTGTTGGCCACAGCAGCACCTCATGCCCAGCACACCCAAGGCCTCCCAAACCACTGGGGTTCCTGAGGGCAAGGGCTGTGTTTATCTGGTGTGGTTTAACTGCAGGGGTGAGGTCTTGTCCCCTCCTCTGCCCCTGCCCTGAAGGTTTGCAGCTTACCCCTAGGGGCAGAGAGGATCCCAGGAGAATCTGCTTGGACAGGTGTGGTCATTTTCCCTGCTACAGTTTTTTTTTTTTTTTGTTCATCTTGTAGACACTTTTCCCTGGCCCTGATTTGCAGGTCCCTGCCTAGCAGCACTGACCACCAGCCCAGCCCTTCTTACACGGGAAGTGGGGCAGGGGCAGGAGCAGGGAGGTCTCCATGACCAAGGCCCAGGACAGGACTCTGCCAGCCCCCCTAGTAGGTCAGAGGCCAACAGCCTGGCCACCTCGCCCCAAGAGCCCATGAATGGGTCTTCTCTCACCCGCCATCTGATGCCATTGGTGAGAGCAGTCAGGGAGAGGTCACCAGACTCCATGTTCCCTCCCAGCTCGGCAGTGCCTGATTCCTTGATGGGCCAGAAAGGGGCTGGATTTAGGGGGGCCGTGGTGTGCAGGGTGGGGAGATGAGGGCCCTGGGGTGCGGGCCCAGAACAGGCGCAGGCCTGGGACGGGAAGAGCCCAGGGTGACGCGACCCCCGCCCGGCTGCCCACCTCGTCACAGGGGGCGATGCGGCCCACCACGTCCTTAAGGTGCCCGATAGTCGACTCCTCCTGGAAGTCCCTCGGGAAGGTCTCGGTCCACTCGGCCAACAGCTGCAGCAGTTTGGGGCCGAACTTCCGGACCCGGGCCTGCAGGTAAGCGAGGGGCACCGCGCTCGTGAGGGGCCCTGGGCGGGCACGTGAGCCTCCCTGCGCTTCCTTGCGGGTGTGGCCACCCGGGCAGGCAGGGCCTCGGGCCCTCTCTGTGGGAGTGGTGCGATCCTGCCCTGCGTCCGCAGGCAGCGGAGCGGGACGCACACATTTCTGGGTGGGGCCATCTCTTGCTGCGGCCTTTCTGCAAAGTCTCCATCCCCCCGGGGGAATCTTCGTGCCGCGGGGAGGGAGCAGCAGATCCTGCCCCAGGGGGGTGGGTCCAAGTCTGTGCTGACCAATCAGAGCACGGCATACGCTATCATGCGCAGTGATTGGCTCACAGGCGGCCACGTGACCTAGGATAGGCCAATAAGGAGGCTCACTGGACCAGTAGAAAAAAGGGATTGAGGCTTCCACGTGACTGGAAAGGGTGGTAGGTGAGCCTGGTGCGGTGGAGGCGACCAGGCACCGCACCCGCCAGTCTGAGGGAGGCCAGCCCAGGGAAACGGCAGCAGAGGGTGGGAGGGAGACAGGCCACGGTGCAATGCTGTAGTTTGAGGCCCGAGCAAGCGGTCCCTGAGATAGGGCAGGTACAGGAGCCAGCTAAGTCCTTTTGGTTCAGGCGGGTCGAAGTTGGGTTTCTCGCACTAGCTGTAGAGCCCTACGGACGTGTGTGTAATAGGGGCAGCCCACAGGGTCTGGCCAGGACTGGGGAGGGGGAGCGGATGTGCTGGCGGAAGGAAGCCCAGCAGAGACAGCAGGCGACCCCCGCCCCCGGCCACAGATGGGTCCTACTGACCGGACTCCGGATACTCAGGCCTGGGCTTAATGTAAGCTCAAGGGCTCCCGTAGGGCACTGGAAAACTACACGGAGGTTAAAGGGCCTGTTCTGCTTCTTCTAGCTCTGGGCCTCAGACAAGGTGGAAACACCCTGTAGCCACCTTGTCAGGAAAATGGGGACAATCATTGCCTCCCCGAGAGGCTGATGCCTTGAGGGCATGGCAGGGGAGTGCTGGTACACTCTGAGACCCCCGGCCTGCCCTCCACCTCACCTTGTCCAGCACCGGCTGGTCCAGCTGCTGCTGCTCGATGCACAGGTGGCAGACCCGGGCCAGCAGCTCCCGGGGCTCGATGAAGAGGCGAGAGCTCAGCAGGAAGGTGAAGATGTAGGCTTTCTGGGGGACAAACGAGAAAGAGGGCACAGGCTAAGGAGGACACCGGGAGGAGCATGCTTCCCCGCTGGCCCTGTACCCTGGCCCAAGGCCACTCCCAACCCTGTTGCCTCCCGTGCCTGGTGGAGGAGAGCCCACTCTCCTGCCCGCTGGGTAGGTCACCCACCTCCGGGTAGTAGTCGGCTGTGGGCACCAGGTGCTGGATCAGTGTTTCCAGGGAGGCTGAGGATGGAGCTCCATCCAGGAGGGGCTGCCTGGCCTGTTCGCCATCTGTGGGCTCGGTGGTGGGTGGGCTGAGGCTGCCTGGGGTGACCATGTCGGAGGCACTCAGCGTCTGTGGCATGCCTGCCTGCAATGGCAAGGAGCAGTGGGGACCTGAGTGGGGCACACCTGAGTTGGGTGCACCTGAGTGGGGGTGCACCTGAGTTGGGGGGGTGCACCTGAGTGGGAGCTGCTGGTCCTGGGGCTCCTGGCTGGGCAGGCTCCCCCCACAGCCACTTCGTGCCAGCTTGAGTCCAGTGGTCACTTCCTGGGAGTGCTGCCAGGGGCCCCCTTCCTAACAGCAGAGCCTCCATTCTCCTTCGTCTCACAGCCTCTCAGCTCTCCTGCAGGACCCATCTCTTTTCTACTCTGGGGTTCCCACTCAGGGGCAGGCCTCTTCTAGATTCTGCCTCCCCCCGACCCCTCAACGAAGGTTGTTTTTCACAACCCTGGATAATCAGCCTAATCCCCGTGCTTCTGGCCACAAAGATTGGTTCAGGGATTGGCCCCATCCAAACTAGGTGGGCTCACCTGCAATCCCAGAACTTTTGTGGCACTTGGAGGCTTTCTTTCCCCCTGGAGTCCTTGAGCTGGTGGCCTGACACTATTGGGGCCATTGTGGCACCATGAGGGGCCAGGAAAGTGGGCACATTCCTGAGCACAGTGTCGGGGACCTCAAATCCCGCTGTGTCTGAAGCTGCTCTGTGGACTTCTCCATCACATGTGCCTGTTTAAGTTGGGGTTCTCTCAGGTACAGTCAAAACTGCTGTCCTCCTTAACCTGGCATTCCAGGCTTTTTGTGATTGGGACTAGCTGACCTGTCCATCCTCACTGCTTATCACACCCCATTGCTCTTGGCACCAGCCATGTACTCTTCTCCAAGTGCCTTCTCCAACTATGAACCACTGGACATGCCGTTCCCTCCTGCAGGAAGGTTCTCCCACCATCTTCACTCTCCCATCCCTCTAGGTGTAGCTGAAATGCCTCCTCCTCAGTGGAGGCTTCCCTGCTTCCCACCAAGGCTGCACCTGACCTCTGGTGGGCATCAGCAGATTCTCCTTGTCAGCCTTCTTGGGTGCCTGGGGTGCTGCTGTCAGCACCTGGCACAGAGAAAGGCCAGCTGCAGCCGTTACAGTGTCTTCTCTACCCAAACCTCCAGGCAGAGGCCAGAGCACATCCTCTGTGACCCCGCTCTGAGTGACAGGCCTAGCAGCAGCAGGTGTCCATACACACGTGCAGGTAGCCCATGCTTACTCTCAGAAGCACTTCCACTTAGCCCTCTAGGCCAGTCTTCCTTGAAAGCCCAGGAGCCCTCACAGTGATGTGTCTTGGCTAAACCTGTCACTGTTTAACCAGCCCTTACATTCTTTTTTTTTTTGAGACAGAGTCTCGCTCTGTCACCCAGGCTGGAGTGCAGTGGTGCCGTCTCCTCTCACTGCAAGCTCCGCCTCCCGGGTTCACGCCATCCTGCCTCAGCCTCCTGAGTAGCTGGGACTACAGGCGCCCACCACCACGCCCGGCTAATTTTTTTATATTTTTAGTAGAGACAGGGTTTCACCGTGTTAGCCAGGGTGGTCCGATCCCCTGACCTCGTGATCCGCCTGCCTTGGTCTCCCAAAGTGCTGAGATGACAGGCGTGAGCCACCGTGCCCGGCCGCCCCTACATTCTTGATCGTGGAGTCCTGCCAGCTCACTGCAGGGTCTTCTACTTCTTAGGACTCTGAGACTCCCCTGCTAACGCTGTCCCTGCTGCCCCGATGGCAAACCCTGACCCTGGCCTGTTTCTCCTTTCCAGCACTGAGTGACCCTGCCCTGGGAGTAGAGACAGAGGGACGTGGGGGGCCAGAGCTGACACTGGGGGTCAGAGGAGCCCCTCAGAGGGCTATCCCGTGGGCATGTGGGTGTGGGAGGTGCTGGGACTGGATTACAGCATGGGAAGGGCTCAGGCATTGGTGTGGACAGTAGCCCAGACAATCCTGGCCATGGTGACAGACACAGCTTATTTTCGTCTCCCTGACAATGCTGTAAGTGTTCAATTTTCAGCCAATAAAACTGTAAAATTTCACAAAACCACCTCCTGTCTCTCCCAGGGGGAGGCGGCTGTGCAGGTAGGCATGCAGGAAGCTGCACCTGCTCAGTGGGAGGAGGCTAGCTGCAGGATGGGCCAGCTGCAGGGTACACACTGCTCTGCCTCCTGCCCAGGGTGCGGCAGCTCAGACTGATTCCACAAGACAGAAAACCTGTGAGCCTGGGAGGTCTGCTGTCTCCTGCTGGACACCTGGCACCTGTTCACCCTGCAGTGTTGGGCCTGCCCCAGATCCCAGCCCAATTTTCTTGACAAGCCAGTGGCAAGGGTGGAGGTGGCTCTGGAAGCCTCTGCAGGATGGTGGGAGGTACGACACAGGGGCCTTTCTGAAGGAGGCCAGGAGGCTGCCACTTTAAAGAGACAGCCAGGAGGCTCCCAGGGGACCTGGGGCCTGGCCTGGAACCAGGTACTGGGCACATGGGAAGTGGGAGAAGTGTTCAGATCCAGCTCTGCTCTGGAGCCAGGGGTGGTGGTGGTTGCCAAACTATTGTGACCCCCAGGGATGCCCAGAGAGGGTCTGGGCTGCCAGCAGCCCTCTGACCTCCAATCACCCATCGTGTACCAGCTGGGTCCAGGTCCGGGAATCAATGAATGGGCTTATCCTTGTGCCGCAGGCTTCGATTTTTTCCTGCTGTTGCCAAGGGTCATCCATTCATGCGTGTATGCATGGAGTGACTCCTGGCTCTGTTCCAGGCAATGGGGACAAAGCCTGAGCTCAGGGAGCTGGCAGGGGAGGCAGAGCTATGCAGAGACTGCCCCACTGGAGGGGTGCTGTGAGGGAAACAGGGTGACTGCTCTCTATGCTCACTGTGGTGGATGTCCTAGGAGACCCCCTAAGAGAAGGTGAGGTATGGGCAGGGGCGGTGGCTCATGCCTGTAATCCCAGCACCTTGGGAGGCTGAGGCAGGTGGATCATGAGGTCAGGAGATCGAGACCATCCTGGCTAACATGGTGAAACCCCGTCTCTACTAAAAATACAAAAAACTAGCCGGGTGAGGTGGCCGGCACCTGTAGTCCCAGCTACTCGGGAGGCTGAGGCAGGAGAATGGCATAAACGCGGGAGGGCGGAGCTTGCAGTGAGCAGAGATGGCACCACTGCACTCCGGCCTGGGCGACAGAGCGAGACTCCCTCTCATAAAAAAAGAGAAAAAAAAAAGAGAGAAGATGAGATGAGGTCAGCGCTGCTGCCACTCCGGGGGGCCCCCACCCCTCCCACCTCTCCCTGCAGGCATGCTGGTGCAGACAGGCCAGGTGCCCACCTCTGGCCTCTGCATGAGGACAGCTGGGGACACCGAGGACGCTGCTGCTCCTCCATCCCCCAGGGACAGCCAGCTCCTCCTCCCTCCAGCAGGAGCTCCAGCCTGCCTGGAATGGGCTGGGCGAGGGCGGCTGCACTGAGGGATGAGGGCAGGAAGGAGTCTGCAGAGAGACATGCCAGACGGACTGATCAGCGTGTGCAGAGACTCGGTGGAGCTGGGGGCAACGTGCCGTGATCGTGGGAGCATATGCTTAGATGTCAGGAGCCAGGCAGTGGCTCCTGGAAGGGTCGTGGGGAGTGACTGAGTTGGGGTCAGGGAGTGTGCAGAGTGATCAGAACATCGCGTCCCTTGTGTACAAAAACAGCCATGTCATGAGGGTCCTTCACTCCACCCACAAGTGACTGCTTTTATTAGTTTCTTGTCTTTCTATAGGTTCTTTATGGAAAGACAAGGAAATGTAAATACATATCGCCCTTTTCTGTCTGTATTACACAAAAAGGTAGCATACTGTCCACACTCCCCCACACTGGGATTTTTCACCAACAATGCATTTTGAGGACCTTTCCATGGCAGGGCAGGGCTGCCTCATTCATTTTTATAAAAATCGCCTCACAATTTTCCATTGTTTGGATGTCCACAAATAATTTTTAAAAACCAATGAGGAAGCAGCCCAAGCATCCATCAGTGACGAATGGGTGGAGAAAATGTGGCCTCTCCACACAGTGGGACAGGAGTCAGCCTTAGAGAGGAAGGAGATCCTGAGTCTGTGGTAACATGGATGAACCTTGAGGACATCATGCTAAGTGAAATAAGCCTGATGCAGAAAGACAAACACTGAGTGACTCCACTTGTGGGGGTACCTGGAGTCATCACATTCGCAGAGGCAGACAGTGGAAGGGCGAGTGCCAGGGGCTGGGCTGCGGGACATGAGAACAGAGTCTCACTCTGGGAAGATGAGAAGATTTCTGGAGAGGGATGGAGGTGACGGTTCCACCACGATATGAAGGTCCTTAATGCCACTGAACTGTACACTTAAAAAGGGTTAAAATGGGCCGAGCGCAGTGGCTCATGCCTGTAATCCAGCACTTTGGGAGGCTGAGGCGGGCAGATCACGAGGTCAGGAGATTGAGACCATCCTGGCTAACATGGTGAAACCCCATCTCTACTAAAAATACAAAAAATTAGCTGGGCACGGTGGCAAGCGCCTGTAATCCCAGCTACTTGGAAGGCTGAGGCAGGAGTATCCCTTGAACCTGGGAGGTGGAGATTGCAGTGGGCTAAGGTCGCACCACTGCACTCCAGCCTGGGAGACGGGGGTTAAAATGATACATTTATGCTATGTGTATTTTATTACACTTTTTTTTTTTTGAGACAGAGTCTCGCTCTGTCACCCACGCTGGAGTGCAGTGGCGCCATCTCAGCTCACTGCAAACTCCACCTCCCAGGTTCAAGGGATTCTCCTGCCTCAGCCTCCCAAGTAGCTGGGATTACAGGTGCACACCACCACGCCCGGCTAATTTTTGTATTTTTAGTAGATATGGGGTTTCACCACGTTGGCTGGGATGGTCTCGATCTCCTGACCTCGTGTCACACTTTTTAAAAAAGGCAGTGATGATGGGATAATTGTTTATTGTTACGATATCTCTTAAAAGTCTTGAAATCACTGTTAAGTCTTAAATCTCCCATCTGTGTTTTGTGCACATGGCCTGAATGATGCACGTGACAAAGGGGCTGGGAGTCTTGGCGGCTGCATAGATGGGCTCTCAGCATGACGGGCTCAGCACGGATGGGGAACGCTCTGCCCGTGCCCTGTAGAGAGAGCTTTTCCATTTCTCCCTGTGTCTGCCGCATCGGGACGTGGGGCTTGGTGTGCATGAACTAGACATATGCACGGTGTGGTTCCTGTGGGGTTCTGCTTCCTCCCCATGAAATGAATGAGACTGAATTAAATGCCCAGTGCTGGCAGGCGTGCAAGGGCAGCTCCTTATACACCACTGAGGAGAGGAGCGGTATGTGTTGTCATGGTCTCTTTAATTGTACCAAGATTTGGCTCAATGTGCCAAGAGCCTTGTGTTCTATAGTGTCCTTTCATCCTAATCAAAGCCTTGGAAATGTATCCTGAGAAAATAAAGGGGACAAGCTGTGGAAAGAAAGGCCTTTGCTTCAGCATTAAATCCCAGCAGCGAACACTCACAAGCAGCGCTGATGGCGAACAAAGGGAGCACGGACGAGGAGGTGATCGCAGACCCACTGGCAGAGTGGCTGTGGCCACTGCAGTGATGGTTCTGAACACGCAGTCATAACACAGAAAATGGTGGGGCACAAGGAAGGGAAAACAGCAGGAGAGAAAGGTGTGGATGGTGGAAGTGACATTTATATGGATGAAGACTGCAGTGGGGCCCTGAGAAATGAGTCGCTGCTGTGCCCTCCCCACACCCCGTTGTTTTACAGTCATTCATCCAAGTTGAAGTTCACTCATCAGAAGAAGGCTCTGGGAACACCTGAACTGATTCCAGGCCCGGAATGGTGAGGTTGGGGGCACCTGCCCCTGCTGTGGCAAGGGCACTGAGAGGAAATGCCTGGCTCTGGCACACAGCCCCAAGTGGCCGAGGCATGAGCTTCTGCCTCGGTTTCCCTCTCCATGGCTTCTGTCACACTGCCCGGCCCCCAGCCCCTCAGGCATCTCTCTTTGTGTGTGTCTCCAGGCCCTGCACCTGGAGGTCCTGAGGCTCCTGCAGTTCAAGAGACAGCAGGTTAGGACTGTGTGGGGTCAGGTCTGCTGAGAGACAGGCAGCCATGGGACAGGACCCCATGTGTCACCCTGCAGGGGGGCACTCTGATGCCCGCCAATGCCCAGTTGGGCATCCTTCCACCTGGAGGCCTTGCTGGCAGGCTCAGGGCCCACCCTGCTCTAGGCCGCTGGCACTGGCAAAGTTTCTGGGACAGCGTGGCCCCAGCCCAGCCCCTCTCTGGGAGACGGGAAATGTGTGCAGGAACAGGGGCATGATGTGGTGTGTTAAGGAAGGCCAGCCCTGGAGATAGGTGTGCATTCCCCTGCTATTCCAGTGGGTGCTAGAAGAAGGTAACAGTCACCTGCCCCCAGCCAGGTCCAGGTGAAAACGTGCCCAAGGGCCCTGCTGTTCCTCCTCCGTGTGGGGCTGGCAGAAGGTGGGCTGGCTGTGCCAATGAAAAACCACAAGCTCTGCTGTGCTTCGGGAGCTGACGTGCTCAGACCTTCCCGGTGTAAAAGCCATCCAGGACTCCTGACGTATGTTTCATATAATGATTGTAAGGGTGGCAATTAATTCTATTTTTTTTTTTTTTTTTTGAGACGGAGTCTCGCTCTGTCGCCCGGGCTGGAGTGCGGTGGCGGATCTCAGCTCACTGCAAGCTCCGCCTCCCGGGTTTACGCCATTCTCCTGCCTCAGCCTCCCGAGTAGCTGGGACTACAGGCGCCTGCCACCTCGCTCGGCTAGTTTTTTGTATTTTTTAGTAGAGACGGGGTTTCACCGTGTTAGCCAGGATGGTCTGATTTCCTGACCTCGTGATCCGCCCATCTCAGCCTCCCAGAGTGCTGGGATTACAGGCTTGAGCCACCGCGCCTGGCAATTCTATTTTTTAAAAAAGCCACTGTTGGGGCCACACAGTGAGTTAAAGCACAGTTAGAAATGGCATCTGTAGTGCCAAGGTGGCCAATTTACAAATCCTGTTCCTGCTGGGTCCCTTCATCCCTCAGTGTGGGTGGCTGGCAATAAAAATCTGCAAAATGGAAATCCATCGAACTTGCAGAAGAAAAGCAGGTGGCTGGTCAGAGCGTGTCTTGGGGGCTGGAGAGATGTTCTGCCCGGGCCAGGTGTGGCAGAAGGGACAGAGGTAAAGCAGGCTCCCGAAGGCCCTTGTGAGGACCACGCGTGTGTCTCAAGAGGACACCTGTGAGCCCTGAGAAGCGGGAGCAGCCCGGTGCACGAAGCACCTCACACAGTGCCTGCTGCTGTGGAGAAAGGACCCTCGAGGCCAGCACTCCCCACGGGGAGCTCGCCACCTGCCAGCGCCGGACCACAACACAGGCAGCAACTGCTTCTAGCCAAGGCTGTGTGCCAAAAAGACTTGCCAACTGCACTGCCACGGTTCCCCACGGCTTCCGTGCTGGCTGCAGCTGGGGCAGCCCTCTACCTGCCCATCCAGTCCTGCAGCTGAAACCATGTCCCAACAGCTGCTGGAAATGACCCACTGCTTTAGCCTCAAAGGCTGTGGTGATCAGATCAGAGCCTTTCTGCTCTTTGCTTTAATATGGTGCAGAATTGTACACATTTGCACATTCTCAAGAGTTTGAGACCAGCCTGGGCAACACAGGGAGACCTTCATCTCTAGAAAATTTTTTAAAAATTAGGCTGATGTAATGTTGCACACCTGTAGTCCAAGCTACTTGGGAGGCTGAGATGGGAGGATCACTTGAGCCCAGGAATTCGAGGCTGCAGTGAGCCATGATGGCACCACTGCACCCCAGCCTGGGTGACAGAGCGAGACCCTGTCTCTAGCAAAAATAAAAAAAATTAAAAAAATATACTTAACATAAATTTACCATGTAAAGTTCAGTGGCATTAAGTACATTCACACTGTTGCCCAAGCATCGCTACCATCCATCCACAGAAGTCTTTCATCATCCCAATTGAAACCCTGTACCCGTTAAACACAAACTCCCCAATCTCTCCTCCTCTCCTCCCCCAGCCCCTGGTGACCACAGTTATACATTCTATGTATTTTTTTACTATTCTGGGTACCTTATATAAGTGGAATCATAAACTATTTGTCCTTCAGTGACTGGCGTATTTCATTCATCTTTGTCAAGATGCATCTCTGCTGTAGCAAGTGTTAGAATTTCCTTTCTTTTTAAGACTGAATACTGTTCCATTGCATGCATATACCACATTTTGCTCATCTACTCATCTGTCAGTGGGCAGTGGGCTGTTTCCCCTTTTACCATACGGTTTTCCACAGCAGCTGTACCGTTTTATTTATTTATTTATTTATTTATATTTTTATTTTTGTTTCGAGACAGGGCCGCACTCTGTCACCCAGGCTGGAGTGCAGCGGCACAATCTCGGCTCACTGCAACCTCCGCCTCCTGGATTCAAGCGATTCTCCTGCCTCAGCCTCTCGAGAAGTTGGGATTACAGGCATGTGCCACTGCTGCGCCCGGCTAATTTTTGTTTTAGTAGAGATGGGGTTTCACCATGTTGGCCAGGCTGGTCTTAAACTCCTGACCTTAGGTGATCTGCCCGCCTCGGCCTCCCAAAGTGCTGGAATTACATGTGTGAGCCACTGTGCCCAGCCTGCTGCACCATTTAAAATCACCACCAGCAATGTAAAGGGTTCCAGTTTCCCCACATCCTTGACAACACTTGTTGTTTTCTGCTTTTTTGATAATGGCCATCCTAACGGGTGGGAAGTGGGATCTCACTGTGGTTTGGATTTGCATTTCCCGAAGTATCAGTGATCTTGAGCATTTTTTCATTTGCCATTTGTATATATTCTTTAGAAAAATGCCTGTTCAAGACTTTTCCCCACTTTTCTCAAGCAAAGAAAATTTAAGTCATAGAATTGGTTCCTGTGACAGGATGTCATTACCCCACCTCTGAGATTTAAGGAACAAAAGAGAAACTGAGGCATTTCAAGACCCAGAAGATCAGAGGAGAAGCCCCACAGAACTGGAGCTCATGCTTCGAGCATGGCTGCTGCTGGGACCTCTGCAGAGGCATGAGGCGGCTGGCCCCGAGACTCCTCTTGTACCCATTTTTGAATTGGGTTGTTTGGGATTTGTTTGCTTTTGAGTTTTAGGAGTTTGTTAGATATTATGGCTGTCAGTCCCTCATTAGCTATGTGATTTGTAAACATCTTCTCTCCCATTCGGTAGGTTATCTTTTGACTTTGTTGACACTGTCCTTTGAGGCACAAATGTCTTCCGTTTTGATGAAGTCCCATTGGTCTGTTTTTGTCTTTCATTGCCTGTGTCTTTGGTGTCATATCCAAAAAGTCACCGCCCAATCCAATATCACGAAGCTTTCCCCCAGTGTTTTTTTGAGATGGAGTCTGGTTCTGTTGCCCAGGCTGGAGTGCAGTGGCCGGATCTCAGCTCACTGCAAGCTCTGCCTCCCGGGTTCACGCCATTCTCCTGCCTCAGTCTCCCTAGTAGCTGGGACTACAGGTGCCCGCCACCTCGCCCGGCTAGTTTTTTGTATTTTTTAGTAGAGACGGGGTTTCACTGTGTTAGCCAGGATGGTCTCGATCTTCTGACCTCGTGATCCACCCGTCTTGGCCTCCCAAAGTGCTGGGATTGCAGGCTTGAGCCACCGCACCTGGCCCCCCAAGGTTTTTTTGAGATGGAGTCTGGCTCTGTCACCCAGGCTGGAGTGCAGTGGCACAATCTCGACTCACTGCAACCTCTGTCTCCCAGGTTCAAATGTTTCTCCTGTCTCAGCCTCCCGAATAGCTGGGACTACAGGTGCATGCCACGACACCTGGCTCATTTTGTTATTTTGTATTTTTGTATTTTTAACACGGTTTCACCATGTTTCCCAGGCTGGTTTCCAACTCCTGAGCTCAAGTGATCCATCCACCTTGGCCTCCCGAAGTGTTGGGATTACAGGCATGAGCCACTGCGTTTGGCCAGCTATGTGTTTTTCATATGTGACTTTTATTATGTTGAGGTAGTTTCCTTCTATTCGAGTTTTTGGAGTATTTTTTTTTTATCATGAAAGGGCATTGACTTTTGTTTAATGTTTTTTTCTTCATCAGTTGAAATGATCATGTGTTTTTTCCTTCATTCTGTTAATCTATTGTATTACATTGATTGATTTTCCTATGTTGAACCATCTTTGCATTCCAGGAATAAACCTCCTTTGGTTGTGGTGTATAATTTTTTTAATATGCTGCCAAACTTGGTTTGCTAATATTTTGTTGAGGAGTTTCGCATCATAAGGGACATTAGTCTGTAGTTTACTTTTCTTGTAGTGCTTCTGTCTGGCTTTGGTATCAAGGTAATGTTGTCCTCATAATATGAGTTAGGAAGTGTTTCTGCCTCTTTAATTTTTAGGAAAAGTTTGAGAAGGATTGGTGATGTTTCTTTTTTAAACGTTAGGTAGAATTCACCAGTGAAACCACCAGGTCCAGGACTTTTTTGTTGTTGGAAGGCTTTTAATTACTAATTAAACTGCATTATTAGTTATAGATCTATTTATGGTTTCTATTTTTTTTTTATGATTTCAGTTTCTAGGAATTTTATCTAGAAATTCCAGTTTGTTCAAATTTCCAATTTGTTGGCATATAATTTTTCATAGTACTCTTGTAATTCCTTTAATTTCTGTAGAATTGGTAATAGTATCCCTACTCTCATTTCTGATTTTAATAACTTGACTCATGTCTTTTTTTTTTTTTTTTTTTGAGACGGAGTCTCGCTTTGTCCACCAGGCTGGAGTGCGGTGGCGCTATCTTGGCTCACTGCAAGCTCCGCCTCCCGGGTTCAAGCCATTCTCCTGCCTCAGCCTCCTGAGTAGCTGGGACTACAGGTGCCTGCCACGGCGCCCGGCTAACTTTTTTTTATTTTTTTATTTTTAGTAGAGACGGGGTTTCACCGTGGTCTCGATCTCCTGACCTTGTGATCTGCCCACCTCGGCCTCCCAAAGTGCTGGGATTACAGGCATGAGCCACCACGCCCGGCCAAGTCATGTCTTTTTTTTTCAGTCAGTCTTCTTTTTGAAGAACTAACTTGAGGCTTTTAAAATTTTTTCTATTCTCTACTTTATCTCTGCTATAATCTTTATAATTTCCCTCCTTCTGCTAGCTTTGAGTTTAGTTTGTTCCTCTTTTTCTAGTTCTTTACATTGTACAATTAGGTTGTTATTTTGCGACCTTTCTTCTTTTTTAATGTGTTTACAGCTATAAATTTTCCATTAAGGACTGTTTTTGCTGTATCCCATGTTTTAGTATGTTGTGTTTCCATTTTCATTCATCTCTAAGTATTTTCGAATTTCTGTTGGGACTTGTTCTTCAATGCATAGGTTAAGAATGTGTTGTTTACTTTCCATAAATTTGTGAATTTTCCAGTTTTCCTTCTACTATTGATTTCTAATTTCATCCTGTCATAGTTGGAGAGGATACTTTGTATGATATCTCTCTTTTAAAATTTATTGTGTCTTAATCTGTGGCCTAACATATGGTTTATCCTGGAGAATATCACATGTGCACTTTAGAAGATTGCGTATGTTGTTGTTGAGTAGAGTTCTGTATATGTCTATTAGACCTAGTTGGTTTATTGTGTTAAGTCCTTTATTTCCTTCCTTAAGTTCTGTCTGGTCATTCTACCCAGTATTGAGAGTGAGGCAGCAGCTGCTGAAATAGCTCAGTTGGGAAAGCATTAAGACTGGAGAGTGAGGTATTGCAGTCTCCAGCTATTACTATAGAGCTGTCTATTTCTCCTTTCAATCCTGCCCATTTTTGCTTCATATATTTTAATGGTCTGTTACTGGGTCATAAATGTTTATAATTGTTAAATCTTCTTGCTGAATTAAATTTTCATTGATATGTGATACCCTTCCTTGTGTCTGGTAATCCTTTAAAATTTAAAGTAGTTTTTCTGTTACTAGTATGGCTGCTCCTGCTGTCTTTTGGTTACTGTTTACGTGGAATATCTTTTTCAGTCCCTTCATGTTTAACCTATTTATGACTTTGGATCTAAAACAAATCTCTTGTGGATAATATATAGTTGGCTCTTTTTAAAAAATCCATTCTGCCAATCTTTGTCTTTTGACTAGAGAATGTAATCCATTTGCTTTTTAAATAGTAACTGTTAAGACAGGACTTACTCCTGCCATTTTGCTGTTTTTTTTTTTCTATTGCCTTGTATCTTTTTGTTCCTTATTTCCTGCAGTGCTGTGTTCTTTTTTTGTAGTGAAACATTAATTCCTTTCTTGTTTCCTTTTGTGTATATCCTATAGCTACTTTCTTTGTGGCTACCATGGGGATTACATTTAACATCCTAAAGTTATAACACTCTAATTTGAATTTAGACCAGTTAACTTTAATAGAATTCAAAAACTCTGCTCCTATACAGTTCTGTCCCCACGCTGTTAGTTATCGATGTCACACAATTACATTTTTATTAAGTTCAAAAGCACAGACTAATAATTATTTTCTTAATGTATTAGTCTCTTAAATCATGTAAAAAAAAGGTAGCGTTACAAATCAGTTATCATAATACCAGCTTTTATAATTGCCCATGGATAAATCTTTACCAGATATTTTTGTTACTACAGCTTTGAATTACTCTTTAGTGTCTTTCATTTCAACCTGAAGCACTTCATTTAGCATTTCTTCTAGGTAGGCCTTGTGGTAGTGACTTTCTTCAATTCTTGTTTATCTAGGAATGCCTTAACTTTCTAATCATTTTTGAAGAACAGTTTTGCCATACATAGGATTCTTGGTTGACAGGATTTTTACTTTCAGCATTTTGAATATATCAACTGACTGCCTTCTGGCCTCTAAGGTTTCTTTTTTTTTTTTTTTTTTTTTTTGAGACAGAGTCTCACTCTGTCACCAGGCTGGAGTGCAGTGGCATCATCTTGGCTCACTGCAACCTCTGCCTCCTGGGTTCAAGTGATTTTCCTGCCTCAGCCTCCCAAGTAGTTGGGACTACAGGCACCTACCACCACGCCCAGCTAATTTTTGTATTTTTAGTAGAGGCTGGGTTTCACCATGTTGGCCAGGATAGTCTCGATTTCCTGACCTCATGATCTGCCCACCTCAGCCTCCCAAAGTGCTGGGATTACAGGTGTGAGTCCCTGTGCCTGCCAAGGCCTCTAAGGTTTCTGATGGGAAATTCCTTGATAATCCTATTGAGGATCCGCTTTTCTTCTTCTTTTTCTTTTCTTGAGACAGAGTCCTAGCTCTGTCACTAGGCGGGAGGGCAATGGAGCGATCTCGGCTCACTGCAACCTCCAACTCCCTGGTTCAAGTGATTCTTCTGCCTCAGCCTCCCGAGTAGCTGGGACTACAGGCATGTGACACCATGCCCAGCGAAGTTTTGTGTTTTTAGTAGAGATGGGGTTTCACCATGTTGGCCAGTATGGTCTCCATCTCTTGACCTTGTAATCCACCTCCTCCCAAAGTGCTGGGATTACAGGCATGAGCCACTGCGCCTGGCTGAGGACCCCTTTTATGTGATGACTCACTTCTTTCTTGCTGCTCTCAAGATTCTCTATTTGTTTTTGTTTTTTCCAGTTTGATTATAATGTGTCTCACTGTGGGTCTCTTTGAGTTTATCCTACTTGGTTCACTGCGTTTCCTGGATGTTTATATTCATGTTTTTCATCAAATTTGGGAAGTTTTCGGCCATTAATTATTCAGATAATCTCTCTATGCCTTTCTCCTCCATCTTTTCCTGGGACTCTCACAAAGTATATGTTGGTCTGCTTTATGGTATTGCTTAGGTCCTGTAGGTTCTGTTCACTTTTTTCAATCTTTTTTATTTTCCTGTTCCTCAGATTCAATAATTTCAATTGCCCTATCTTCAAGTTTGCTGATTCTTTCTTTGGCCTGCTCAAATCTGCTTTTGAATACCTCTAGTGAATTTTTCATTTCAGTTATTGTGCTTTGTAGCTCCAAAATTTATTTTTGGTTCCTTTGTATGTTTTTCTGTCTCTTTATTGATAGTTCCATTTTGCTCATACATCTTTTTCTTGACTGCTACTTCTTTACTTCTTGGAACATCTTTAGGACAGTTGTTTCAAAGCCTTTGTCTAAGAAGTCTGTCATGAAGTCTTTCTCAGGGACAGTTTTTGTTTATTTACTTATTTTTCCTTCAAATGAACCATGTTTTCCTCTTTCGTTATATGCCTTGTGGTATTTCTTTTGTAGAAAACTGGATATTTGACTCTTATAATGTGGCAACTCTTGAAATCTGATTCTCCTCCTTCCCCAGGGTTTGCTGTTTTGGTTTAAAAAAAAAAATGTTGGCTGGGCAAGGTAGCTCACGCCTGTAATCCCACCACTTTGGGAGGCCGAAGTAGGCGGATCACCTGAGGTCAGGAGTTCAAGACCAACCTGCTCAACATGGTGAAACCCTGTCTCTACTAAAATACAAAAAAATTAGCCGGGTGTGGTGGCGGCACCTGTAATCCCAGCTACTCAGGAGGCCAAGGCAGGAGAATGGCTTGAACCCGGGAGGCGGAAGTTGCAGTGAGCCGAGATTGCGCCGCTGCACTCCAGCCTGGGCAACGAGAGCAAAACCCCATCTCAAGAAAAATAAAAATAAAAAAAGGTTATAGGTTGCCTCTGTACTGGGATCAGCATAAGGTATAAATGTAAAGTCTTCTTGGCTCTTTTCTGAGGCTGCACTTTTCCCAGGGTAATTCCAGTACCCCATATATGTTATTGCTTTTGAATGTTCTAGTCCTTAAATGTCTGGCTCCCAAATGAGGAAAAAGGGAACAATTAAAGGGGAGGTAGTGGGGAATTTAATGGTTCTGGCTCTTTAAATCCCATGGAAGCCTTTTCATCAAGTGGAGATTATAGCAAAGGTGGCCCACCTCTGTGTCTGCACATCCATGATCAGAGGCAGCAGAACACAGATCCCTGATACCGATATTTGGAGTGCAAGGTCTTTATCACCCACCCTGGCTCCCACAGGCTGTGTGTAAGCCTCTCCACGAACACATGCACAGCCTGCCATGGGATTTGGGGGTGGGGGATAGGTAGCTGCTACCATGTTAAGAGCTGGAATTGACCAGAATTAACCAAGATTTATTATCCAAGCCCTCCTCTGCAGCTGCAAGCTTTCAAATAGACTCCAGAATTTCAAAATAGTTCTATCAAACAGATTTTGTCTGTTCATTTGTCATCTACATGGAGAGATGGAATCCTGATGCCTGCTATTCCACCATCTTCCCTGATTTCTCTTCATTACATCTTTAACTGGCTATTGCTATTGTGTTTTGTATATGGCTCTGTATAGCATCTTATTCATCCTAATAGCCTTGGGGTTTGCAGAAGTCAATCATGTCTACAACTAATGGTAATTTCATCTTTTCTCTTCTGGTGGTTAAACTTTTCTCCCTTTTCTTGTCATAATGCATTGGACAGAACGTGCTAGCAGAAACAATACTGGTAAGAATAAGTATCTTATATTGCTCTCTCTCTCCATCAGGGTGAGGTGTGCTCTGGAAACAGACCTGAAAACCCCTCTAGGATGATGTTCCCAGTCCCCTCCTCCAAACCCAAAAGTTGGTTTGTTGGGCCGGGCTGGGGCCATGTGGCCCCTGGTCAGCATGTATCCTGGAAGCCCCAGGACGTTTATGTCTTATTCCTTCTCCTGCCATGAGAAAGAACTGACCAGCCCAGGGCCTTCTCAGAGCCCATGATTCAGTCTCTGTTCAGTTTTACTTCCCTCTGTGAAGGGCCCCCAGAAGCGCTGAGAAGAGGCCTGAATTCTAAGTTTTCTTACAGGGCTCAGGACAGGTCTGCCTCCTGGGCAGGTGTCTGGGGCCTCAGCTGGCCCTGGCACTGCTGCAAGGGCAAAATGGGCCTCTTTGTTGGGACAAACCCTGCTAACTTCGTCAGGAACAGAGATAGTCCCTGTCCTCTTAAGGGATAGGAAGCTGGACTCAGCACTGTTTCCAAGGCTCCTGGGTGAAGTACCTGCTCCACCTTACCCGGACAGGTTCTGAACTCCAGAGACTTAAGTTCAAAGAAGAAATAGACTCTGTCATTCTTCAGTGTCTTTTGTTCTCATATGTCAGTGTCACTTAATCCTTACAATGACCATAGGAAATGACCACCCACTTCGAAGAGGAATAAACCCGCACTCTCAAGGTAAACTGGGGTGGACAAGGTCACCAGCTGCTGACTGGTGGACTGGGCTGGACTCTCTCTCTCTCTTTTTTTTTTTTTGGAGATGGAGTATCGCTCTGTCACCCAGGCCGGAGTGCAGTGGCACAATCTCGGCTCACTGCAAACTCCGCCTCTTGGGCTCACGCCATTCTCCTGCCTCAGCCTCCCGGGTAGCTGGGATTACAGGCGCCCTCCACTACGCCTGCCTATTTTTTTTTTTTCTTTTTGTATTTTTAGTAGAGACGGGGTTTCACTGTGTTAGCCAGGATGGTCTCGATCTCCTGACCTCGTGATCCGCCCACCTCGGCCTCCCAAAGTGCTGGGATTACAGGTGTGAACCAGCACACCCAGCCCACCCTGGACTCTTGACTCCAGGTTCAGCTCCTGGCCCTGACCCTTTGAGGGGGAATTGGTACAGCCTGAGTGGAAGACAGACTTGGCCCAGAGGTTCAGCAGGGAAGCCGGGTGCTGGCACTGGCGCTGGGAGCTGAGGGGCAACCTGAGTACTGGAAGCCACGGTGTCCCCCGGCCTCCAGGAGGCAGAGAGCTTCTGGGCAGCCCTGATGGACTCAGCGGAAGGAGAGGCCTCAGACCACAGCCCAGCCCTTCCCCACCTTGCACAGAAACCTCAAGGGAGGAAAGCCCCCGACCCTGAGTATGGGTCTGGACTATGCCAGCTCATGTCTGGCTGCCCCGAGCAGTGGTAGCAGCGTGTCTAGGCTCCAAAAGCCTCTGTGGTCCTCCTTTTCTCTCTCCCTGGAGGAGCCTGGAGCTTGGACACACATTTCATTTCCATTTGGGTCCCATGCAGGGCTCCTGCCTGCTCCCCGATGTCTGAAGGGGTGCTGTGGGGCAACTGTGGCCTCTCTAGGCCGAGCCCAGATCTGCTTACGGAGGCTGAGAATGCACCTGGCTTTGCCTTCAGGAGGGCAATGCGCTTGGCTGTGAGGGGAGGATTGGCCTGAGTTATTCTGGGGCTCCATATGACCTTCAGCTCCTGCCGACAGATCCCGCTGTTTCTCTCAGGAAACTCTTGTTTCTGATTGCTCAGGGCCCGGCTTGCAGGCAATCTGTTGGATGCGAGGCGACAAGACCCACAGCAGATTGGTCACTAAATATAGAGCTCTCCCAAGAGGGCAAGTCAGCCTCTCTCCCGCTGCATCTTCCATCCTGTCCCTTACTCTTGGCCCACGTTCTCAATTACACCCTGAGGACATACCTCTAGAAGGAGAGGCACAGCCCAGTCAGTCCCCAAACCACAGGGAAGGGGTTTGTTTCACCTCCCAACCCACATGCTGCCTTCAGGAACTTCTTCCTGCTGGTGGGAGCCTGAGTCAGGGTGGGAACCTGCGTCCTGGCCAAGAGTGCACTGTCCCTCCTCTCACTGCTGAGCAAGTGACCCGGTCATCCTATTAGAACAAAGCCTGGGCTTTGCTTTGAGACAATTATTATTATTATTATTATTATCATCATCATTATTATTACAACATGAAGATCTGTTCCCAGGACCCAGGCTGATAAAAAGAGCATTACCAGTACCTTAAGATTCCTAATGCACCTTCCTCAACCAGTCCCACTCCTCATCTCCCAACCTCCAGACAAGACCATCCTGACTTTTGTGCTAATTGTTCCCTTGCTTTTCTTTATAGTTCCACCTGTGTATTTATCCCTGAATACCCTGCCTAGTTTGACAGCGGAGGGCAGGTGCATGCTGGCAGTGCAAGGAGAGGACGGCACTGCCCCTGCTGAACAGAGGCTCCCGGAGGCGAGCGGATCAGTCTCCAGGCTGTGGTCTGATTCCCGCTTCTCTGGGAGCTGACAAGGCCCCTCCAGAGGAAGTCGTGAGCAGGGTTGAAAGGGTGTCTTGGGAAACACAGGGCTCAGCACAGTCGGGTGCCTGGCAGGGCCGAGGTGGGGACCAGGCGCTGGACCTCTGTGATAAAGAACTGTTATCTAAAATATATAAAGGGCCAGGCATGGTGGCTCACACCTGTAATCCCAGCACTTTGGGAAGCTGAGCAGGCAGACCGCTTGAGTCCAGCAGTTCGGGACCAGCCTGGGCAACATGGTGAGATCCCATCTCTACTAAAAATTACTAAAAAATTAGCTGGGCCTGGTGGCATGCACCTGTCGTCCCAGCTATTTGGGAGGCTGAGGTGGGAGGATCACCTGAACCCGGGAAATTGAGGTTGCAGTAAGCCGAGATCGTACCACTGCACTCCAGCTTGGGCAACCAGAGTGAGACCCTGTCTCACAAAACAGTAAATAAAATAAAATAAAATAAAATAAAACATACAAAGAACTCTTACGACTTAATAATAATAAAACAAACAACCTGATTAATAAATAAGACAAAAACCTTAACAGATACCCAACCAAAGAAGATATAAGACTGGAAAATAAGCATTTACAAAGGTGCTTCACACGTCATCAGTGAAATGCAAATTAGAACAAGATACCACTACACACCTACTAGAATGGCCAAAATCCAGATCACTGTCACCACCAAATGCTGGCGAGGAAGGGGAGCAGCAGGAATTCTCATCATTGCTGGTGAGAGGGCAATACAGTACAGGCACTTTGCAAGGCAGCTTGACAGTTTCTTACAAAACTAAACATACTCTTACCATATAATCTAGCAATCTTATTTCTTGGTATTTACCCAAAAGAGTTGAAAATTTATGTCCACATAAAAACCTACACACATGTGTTTCTAGCAGCATTATCATAATTGCCCAAACTTGGAAGCAACCAAGATGTCCTTCTATAGGTGAGTGGGTAAATAAACTGTGGTACATCCATCCAAGTGCTAAAAAGAAATGAAGTATCAGGGCTGGGTGCAGTGGTCCATGCCTGTAATCCCAGGACTTTGGGAGGCCGAGGTGGGTGGATCACCTGAAGTCGGGAGTTTGAGACCAGCCTGACCAACATGGAGAAACCCCACCTCTACTAAAAAAATATAGAAAATTAGCTGGGCGTGGTGGCATATGCTTGTAATCCCAGCTACTCGGGAGGCTGAGGCAGGAGAATTGCTTGAACCCAGGAGGCAGAAGTTGCGGTGAGCTGAAATTGCACCATTGCACTCCAGTCTGGGCAACAAGAGTGAAACTCCATCTCAAAAAAAAAAAAAAAAAAAGAGAGAACTGAAGTATCAGGCCATGAAAAGACATGGAGGAAATGTAAATGCATATTACTAAACAAAAGAAGCCAATCCAAAAAGACTATATGATTCCAACTAGATCACATTCTGGAACATGAACGTTTATGGAGACACTAGAAAGACCAATGGTTTCCAGGGTTAGTGGGGAGGAAGGAATAAATAGGTGGAACACAGAGGATTTCTAGGGCAGTGAAACTATTCTGCGTGATACTATAATGGTGGATATGTGACATTATTCATTTGTCAAAACCCATAGAATGTACAACACCAAGCATGACCCCCTAAGATGAACTATGCACTCTGGGTAATAATGATGTAGCAATGTAGGTTTATCAGCTGTAACAAATGTACCATTCTGGTGGGTGAGTCGATAATGGGGGAGCCTCTGTATGTGTGGGGGCAAGGGGATGTGGGAAATCTCTACTTTCTGCTCAGTTTTGCTGTGAACCTAAAACTGCTCTAAAACTAGTCTATTTTTTAAACAGATGGCTTGGAGGGAGTGGGGGTCTTGGTGATGTCTACTTCCGGCTCACGCTGCTGCAGTGGGGCTCAGTTGCCCTCTGGATGTGGTGCAAAGCTGTTACACTGAGATCACCTTTCACCATCCTCCAAGAGATTCCTTCTCCTTTGTGTGTTGGGCTCCTGTCTCCTGTATTTAAAGTCTTCTTTCTTGCGTTGGTCTTTCATTTTAATGGAGCACATCCTCTAGTAGCTTTTTTTGAGAAGAGGTGCTTAGGAAGTAGAAGTTTAAGATCTCACATGCCTGTAAACATTCTCATTTTACCATCACACTTGCTAGTATATTTTATAGTTCAGCAGGGCATAGAATTCTAGATCAGTGCTCATTTGTCTTCACACTTTTGAAGGCATTGTTTTCTGGCTTCTCTCTGAACTTTGCAGAATTTTCTTCATTCCAAGGTGACCCATCATGCTAGTTTGCCTGGGACTGTCCTAGTTTTAGTACTAAAAATCCCGTATCCCAAGAAAAACCCCTCAGTCTCAGGTAAACAAAGCCAGTTGGTCACCCTAGTCCCAAGCATTTTGAAATTTCACAAGGACGCACCTTGACACTGAGCCTTTCTATGTCCCTCGTGTGGAGCACTTTCCAGTCTCACAGGCTGGAAGTCCATGTCCTTCAGTGCTGGAAAACTTTCTTAAATCATTTCATTGATGGTTTCCTCTCCTTCATTTTCTCTGTCTAGAATTCTTAGCACTCATTGTTGCACCCCCCTGGACTTGTCCTCCAATTTAAAAAATATTTTCTCTCCTACTTTCCATTACAGAATCTTCGTGCTCTACTTTCTGAAAACTTTTCAATTTTATCTTTCAAATCTTCTTTTGTTTATTTCTGCTGACGTATTATTAATTTCTATGAGGTCTTTTTTTTTTGTCCTTTGAATGCTCCTTTTTGTTCTTTTTTTTCAGAGAGGTAATATCTTCTTTTACCTCTCTGAGAATATTAGTAACAAATTTTTTTTTAATTTTTTAATTAATTAATTTTTTTGAGACAGAATCTCACTCTGTTGCCCAGGCTGGAGTGCAACGGTGTGATCTCGGCTCACTGCAACCTTTGCCTCCCAGGTTCAAGCGATTCTCCTGCCTCAGCCTCCTGAGTAGCTGGGACTACAGGCGTGCACTACCACGCCCGGCTAATTTTTTGTATTTGAGCGGAGACGGGGCTTCACCGTGTTGCCCAGGGTGGTCTCAAACTCCTGAGCTCAGGCAATCTACCTGTCTCGGCCTCCCAAAGTGCTCGGATTACAGGCATGAGCCACCACGCCGGGCCATAACAAGTTTTATTTGAAGTTTTCTTCTTCCTGCATTGCCTTTGTGTCCTCCAATTTGCCTTTTTTCCTCCTTTGCCCTGGTCTTCGTCTGCCATGCCGGAAGCATTCTCTCAGATGTCTGGGACTCCTTGGCCACCACATAGAGACTGAGAGTGACTGGATGCTTCAGGGGAGACGACGGGGCTGTGGACAAGTGCGCAGTGGGGAGATCCAGGTGGGCCATTTGGGGGAACTCTGATCCTGAAGTTGGGAGCACCCCAGCCTGTGGATTTGGCTTTCTGAGGTCTGTTCTATCATTGGTTACTGACCCACTTGCTTTCATTTTGTTTGTTTATTTTGACAAAAGTCCCATTGGTGTACTTCAGTGAGGTTTCAGGAGGAACCAAGTGTTCAGCCAGCCCTCCTGATGCTCTCTTGCCAGAGGGACTGGAGGTTGAGCAGATGAATGGGAGCTTCTGTGGCTGCCCAGCCAACAAGTGGGGGCAGGAAGCCAAGCTTTGAGCACACTGTTTGGATCCTGAATCCAGCTGCACTCAGAGTGAGCCCTGCTTGTAGAATCTTGGTACCACAAATTTGCCCCAGGGGATACTCCTGCCTGCAGGGCTCATGGCTGCTCACTTACGGCCTTGTTTATCCCACGGAAGGTGCACCAGTGGAAAGGTCTCTCTGGACGCCACTTCTTTGCTAACTTGAAGGTGTTTCCTGCAAAGCTCTGTTCCTGGTGACTCAGTAGAGCGCCCCTCCCAAGCCCCTCCTACAAGAAGCCATTTGCCTCTTTCTGGACCTGAGGAGTAGCTGGGGGTCACTGTGGTCTCCAGGGTCTGAGTCAAGGCACCCACTCACCTTCCATGTACAGTTGACCTCTGGGGCCTCCAGACTGGACACCCTTTGCTCCGGGTGCCTGGGCATGTCGCCCTGTGAGCCTAGAGACCTTTCTCCAGGTTGTGCACAACGGGTGGGCTCCATGCTGCAGAGGGTGTCCCCTCTGCTGGTGACATACACTGACCATCACTCCACTACTTGGGGCATTCCACCTGGCTCCCCGAGGCAAAGGCCCCCAAGCTGCACGCACCATTTCTATCCTAATGCCCAGCATCATTCCATCACACTGTCAGCTTTGCCTCTGGGAAGGAAAACTGGCTCCTGATTTCAGTAGGCCACACACAATGTGCCTGTCATCAGTGTTAGGAAAACTTTTAAAGCTGAAAAATACAAAATTAACCTCTAGATAGGCGCACAGTGGAGAAAACAGCAAGCAGAAGAGTATCTCCTCCACTAAGGGTCTCGCATCAGCAAGATGCCACACACAGCTTGAGAACGCCCCGTACAACCAGGCAGATCCCTGGTATAAATTTATAAATGAATCCTACAAGTGCTTGAAGGCACTTTCCTCCGAATGCTGATTTTTGCACGCGCCTTTAGAGCATCTGTATTTACAGTAGAACACAATGTAGCCGTATTAGGGAAACGTGTCAGCAAGACAGATGACAGAAAGCTGAGGAAGGGGCGCATGCCTGCATTTGGCACAGCCCTGGAAGCCTGTGGGTGCAAAGAGAGGTGGGGAAGGGGCCCATCACTAAACTAGGGGCCCATTTCCCCCTCACACCGGCCAGCCTGTGCTCAGGGCCTGGGGGAGGAAGTGGTGGCAGAGAGCAGAGAAAAACGAGACTCTTCTTCTGGACCCTGGAGATTGATATGTCTGGGATAAATGCAAAGTTCCTCCACAGCCCCCAGACTAGAAAAACATTTCCCAGACTTGGGGGAGAGGAAGAAGGTGCAGGGAGGCTCTGAGGACGTGGGCTGCCGCCGGCAGGAGAGGGACTCCCTCCACCCTGCTTCCGGAGTGTCTTTTGGGAGTTGAGTGGGCTCGGAGGCAAGGAGACTGAGGTGGTTTCCTCCCTGGAAGGCGGAGGTGGCAAGGCGGAGGTGGCAAGAACTGGCCCTGGCCCCACGCAGCCCTGCGGAAGCCCCGGCGACACGAGGAGCCACAGCAGCCAGGTGGGAACTGCCCAGAACGTGGCTCACCTGTGTGGACCTGATGGGGCCTGGGCCATCGCCGTGGCCTCTTGCGGAGGTGACCCAAGCTCTGTGGTCCTGGACGTCAGCCCAGGGAGGGCAGATGTCTACACTGACTGGGATCCGGGGCTGTGAGGGCAGCGCTGCAGACGCCAGGCCTGAGCCCAAGATGGGAAGCAGGTGCAGCCTCGCCTCCCTAGCTGCGCGGCTCCTGGACACGCCCTGGCTGCACATCCGCTGCAGTCTCTGCTGGGAGCCCCCAGTCCTGCGCGTGGCTGACGCCGCCCACCCCCATTCAGCTCGCCGGACAGTCTCAGGCCAGGTCACACAGACCTGCCTGCGGGAGGGGCGTCCCTCCACATTACATCGCTGGGGCTACTTTCCCACAGCCCTGGCCACCGACTGCGGTTCTCCTGTCATCTCTTCTCTGCCTCCCCACAAGACCAGGAGCTTTGGGACAGGGTCTCTCAGATCCACGGCAGTGCCCTCAGGCCTGGGATGTGCTGGGCACATGGTGGGTTTTCAAAAGCAAGTTTGAGACAAATTCATCAGTGAGTGGATGGATGACCATAGACGAGTCCTGTCTGATCACTGACCTGCAGGGTGGCCTCATGTCCCCCACGGAGCTAGCAAGCCTGGGACAGGAAGGTCCTGGGTTGTCTAGCACTGGCCTGCAGGGGGGTGTGGGCACTGTCCAAAGCCACAGCTCTCTGGTTTCCTACTCACAGGCCCTGCCTCCCTCTCTGAAAATCAAGACATTGTCTGCTTGTCTCTAGCCACTTTGCAACCCCCATCTTCCTGGGTCATGGATGTGGCATTGGCCCCTGAGTTCTCAAAGCAGCAGGGTAAAAATCCAGCTGGGCTGGGCAGTGGAGAAACTGAGTCCCAGAGGAGGACATTTGCACCCAGTGCACTGGCACTCCAGGTCCCAGCTCTGATGTCACCCCTAGGACCCACAGCCTGGGCATGTAACTGGAGGGGCCACAGGCCAAGAGCCAGGTGGCCTTTCACAGGCAACCCAGGCGGGAGCCTCAGCTTCTCAGAGCTGAAAATGGAACTGCCCTCTCCGTATTACCCCAAGCAACTCAAAGCCAGACCACCCTTCCACATTTGATCAACAAGTTCCCCTCACTGCATTAAGGAACTTTTTACAGGTGTGAATTGTCATAAATAGATTTATGTTTATTATTAGTCACATTTTGGTGTTTTTAGCTATTCTAGTTCCTTCGCCTTTCTATATACATTTTAGAATTACTTTATATATCTCCACAAAGAAAATCCTGCTGGGATTTTTATGGGAACTGCATTACATATGTAGATTAATTTTGGGAGAATACCTTTACTACATTGAGTCTTCCAATCCATGAATACCGTGTGTCTCTATGATTACTTGGGTCTCCTTTGATTTCTTTCATCAGAAGTTCATTTCATAGTTTTCAGCATACAGATCCTGCACACAGATTGCTAGATTCATACCTAAGTATCTTGGCGGGGGGGGGCTGGGGGTAGCTATAGCAAACCGCATTGTATTTTAGATGTTGGCTACCAATTGTTCATAGCTAGTACAGAGAAATACAATTGATTGTTGACTTTGTATCCTGCAGTCTTTAGAAACCTATGCATTAATTCTAGGTTTTCTTCCCCTTTGGATTTTCAATGAAGAAGTTATCATGTTGTCTGTAAACAGACAGTTTTAGTTCTTGCTTTCCAATCTGTATGCTTCCTTTCCTCCCACCATCCCCTCACTTATTTATTTATTTTTTTTAGCCTATTGCGCTGGCTGGGACTTCCAGTAGGATACTGATAGGAGGGGTGAGTGTGGACAATCAACTTGTTCCTGATCTCAGGGAGAAAATATTCAGTCTTTTACGATTAAATATAATATTAGTGGTAGGCTTGTGAAAATGTCCTTCACCAGATTGGGGAAGTTCCCTTCTGTACCTAGTTTGTGGAGTTTCTTTTCTTTTTTTTTTTTTTTTTTGAGACGGAATCTCGTTCTGTTGCCCAGGCTGGAGTGCAGTGGCCGGATCTCAGCTCACTGCAAGCTCCACCTCCTGGGTTCTAATGGCGGGTTTACGCCATTCTCCTGCCTCAGCCTCCCGAGTAGCTGGGACTACAGGCGCCCGCCACCTCGCCCGGCTAGTTTTTTTTTCTTTTGTATTTTTGGTAGAGACAGGGTTTCACCGTGTTAGCCAGAATGGTCTCGATCTCCTGACCTTGTGATCCGCCGATCTCGCCCTCCCAAAGTGCTGGGATTACAGGCTTGAGCCACCCGCCCGCATTCTGTGAGTTTATCATGATGGATGTTACATTCCCTGAACTTCCAGCTTTTTGATGGGAGCTTTCTCTTTACGTTAGGTGATAGATATTGATAAATAGTAAACCAGTCTTGCATCCCCAGGATAAACCCCACTTGATCGTGGCATATCTCTCTATACCTGTGTCTATCATCTATCACTTATATATACTGCTGAATTTTTTTTTTTTTTTTTTTTTTTGAGATGGAGTCTCACTCTGTCACCCAGGCTGGAGTGCAGTGGCACGATCTCGGCTCACTGCAAGCTCCACCTCCTGGGTTCACACCATTCTCCTGCCTTAGCCTCCCAAGTAGCTGGGACTACAGGTGCCTGCCACCACACCCGGCTTTTTTTTTTTTTTTTTTTTTGTATTTTTTAGTAGAGACAGGGTTTCACTGTGTTAGCCAGGATGGTCTCGATCTCCTGACCTTATGATCCGCCTGCCTTGGCCTCTCGAAGTGCTGAGATTACAGGCGTGAGCCACCATGCCCAGCCTATATTGCTGAATTTTATTTGCTATATTTTGCTGAATATTTTTGTTCATATGGCACATTGGTCTGTTTGTCTTTGTCTGGTTTTGATTTCAAAAAACCAAACCTCCTCTATTTTCTGAAAGTGACAGTATAGAATTGTGTTATTTCTTCATTAAATGATTGGTAGAATTTACCAGTAAACTGTCTCTTCCTGGAGATTTCTTTTTCTAAGATTTGAAATGATAAATTCAACGTATTTAATGGTAATAGGACTATTTAGGTTATACCTATTTCACCTAAGGTGAGTTTTGGAAGTTAGTTGCTTTCAAGGAATTGGTTCCTTTCATCTCCGTTGTCAAATCTATGTGTGTAGCGTTGCTATAGCATTGCCTCATCACCCGTTTAATGTCTGCAGATCTCTAGTGATATCCCTATGTTCATTCTTGACCTTTGTGTCTTCTTTTTTTCTTTGTCAGTATCACTAGAGATTTGTTAATTTTATCGATCTTTCTAAAGAACCAGCTTTTGGTTTCATTGATATTCTCCATCATTTTCTGTTTTCAATATCATCGATTTCTACACTTATTTTTTATCATTTCCTTCTTTATGTTTGCTTTGGATCTACTTTGCTCTTCTTTCTCTAGTTTCTTTTTTTTTTTTTTTTCCCGAGATGGAGTCTCGCTCTGTCGCCCAGGCAGGAGTGCAGTGGCCGGATCTCAGCTCACTGCAAGCTCCGCCTCCTGGGTTCACGCCATTCTCCTACCTCAGCCTCCCGAGTAGCTGGGACTACAGGCGCCCGCCACCTCGCCCGGCTAGTTTTTGTATTTTTTAGTAGAGATGGGGTTTCACCGCATTAGCCAGGATGGTCTCCATCTCCTGACCTCGTGATCCGCCCATCTCGGCCTCCCAAAGTGCTGGGATTACAGGCTTGAGCCACCGCGCCCGGCCTCTCTAGTTTCTTAATGAAATTTCAATGATTGATTTGAGATCTTCCTTTCTAATGTAAGAATACTGCAAGTTTCTTCTTAAAAATAAAGGGTTTTTTTCATTGACAGTAGATAATTGTATCTATTTATGGGGTACAATGTGATGTTTTGATATAAATTACTCATTTCAGCATTGTTTTAGGTATATCCAACAGATTTTAATACACTGTATTTTCATTCAGTTAAAAATGTTTTTGAATTTCCCTTGAGACATCCATTCTTACCTATGAATTATTTAGATATGTGCTTAATTTCAAAGTGTTTGTTCTAAGATATCTCTGTTGTGGTTCTTTCTTTGATTTCTAATCAAATTCCATTTTGGTCAGAGAACATATTTTATATGAGTTCAATCTTCCATAGTTGTTAAGGTGTGTTTTATGTTCCAAGATATGGTTTTGGTGAATATTCCATTTGCACTTGAAAAGAATGTCTATTCTGCTGTGGCTGGGTAAAGATTCTACAAATGTCAATTAACTCCAGTTGGTTAATGATATTGTTCAGCTCTTCTATATCCTTGCTGATTTCTGTCTCCTACTAAGAGAGGAGTGTTGAAGTCTCTTTTTGAGACGGAGTCTCGCTCTGTCGCCCGGGCTGGAGTGCAGTGGCCGGATCTCAGCTCACTGCAAGCTCCGCCTCCCGGGTTTATGCCATTCTCCTGCCTCAGCCTCCCGTGTAGCTGGGACTACAGGCACCGCCACCTCACCCAGCTAGTTTTTTGTATTTATTTTTAGTAGAGATGGGGTTTCACCAGTGTTAGCCAGGATAGTCTCGATCTCCTGACCTCGTGATCCGCCCGTCTTGGCCTCCCAAAGTGCTGGGATTACAGGCTTGAGCCACCAGCGCCTGACCATGAAGTCTCTATATTTGCCGATATGTCTATTTTGCCTTTCAGTTCTGTCCGTTTTGCTTCACGTATTCTGAAGCTCTGTTGTTAGGTGCACATACATTCAGGATTGTTTTGGTCTCTTTGTAAATGACCCTTTTATCATTATGTAATGTCCTTCTTTATCTGTGGCAATGCTCTTTGCTTTAAATTGTGCTTTCTCTGTTATTAATATAGCCACTCTGGGTTTCCTTTGATTACTGTTTTCCTGGTGTATCCTTTTCCCATTCTTTCTCTTTGAACTATCTATTCCATTATATTTGAAATACATATTTTTGGTAGCATAAAATTGGACCATTAAAAAAAATCCTCTCTGGCAATTTCTGTCCTTTCATGGGTAGTCTTAAGACTTTATAATTACTATATTTATTGATATGTTTGAATGAAGGTTATTGTTTTATTTTATTAAATAAACTTTTTGGCCAGGCGCAGTGGCTCACACCTGTAATCTCAGCACCTTGGGAGGCCGAGGCAGGCAGATCATGAGGTCAGGAGATCAAGACCATCCTGGTTAACATGGTGAAACCCTGTCTCTACTGAAAATACAAAACATTAGCTGGGCGTGGTGGCGTGCACTTGTAGTCCCAGCTGCTGGGGAGGCTGAGGCAGGAGAATGGCATTAACCCGGGAAGTGGAGCTTGCAGTGAGTGAGATTGGCCCACTGTACTCTAGCCTGGGCGACAGAGCAAGACTCCATCTCAAAAAATAAATAAATAAATAAAATAAAATAAACTTTTTAGAGCAGGTTTAGATTCATGGCAATGATTTTCTTTTATCTTTTTAAATTTTTGTTTTAAATTCTAGGCCGGCCGGGGGTGGTGGCTCACGACTGTAATCCCAGCACTTCGGGAGGCTGAGGCAGGTGGATCACCTGAGGTCAGGAGTTTGAGACTAGCCTGGCCAACATGGTGAAACCCCATCCCTACTACAAATACAAAAAATTAGCCAGGCATTGTGCCATGGGCCTGTATTCCCAGCCTCTCAGGAGGCTGAGGCAGGAGAATCACTTGAACCCGGGAAGTGGAGGCTGCAGTGAGACAAGATTATGCCACTGCACTCCAGCCTGGGCGACAGAGCGAGACTGTCTCAAACAAGCAAAAAAATTCTTGTTCCCCTTTATGCCTTCTTTTGAATATATGAACATTTTTTACTAAAATGTTCCATTTAATTTTTCTTTTTTTTTTTTTTCCTGAGACAGAGTCTCACTCTGTCACCCAGGCTGGACTGCAGTGGTGTGATCTCCTGCGCCTCCCAGGTTCACACATTCTCCTGCCTCAGCCTCCTGAGTAGCTGGGACTACAGGCACCCGCCACCACGCCTGGCTAATTTTTGTATTTTTAGTAGAGATGGGGTTTCACCATGTCAGCCAGGATGGTCTTGATCTCCTGACCTCATGATCTGCCTGCCTCGGCCTCCCAAAGTGCTGGGATTACAGGCATGAGCCACTGCACCTGGCCTAATTTTTCCGTTTTTTTTTTTTTTTTGTATAGTTTTTTTCATGGTTTGCAGTAGAGATTACAACATATATATATATATTTAACTTTTCACAGTTTATTTAGAATAAATATTCCATCACTTCAAGTGGAATCTGGAAACTTACCACCCTGTAGGTATTAAGTTTTATCCTCCCTTGTTTATACGGTAGGTCTGCATACATTGAAAATGCCATCTGACACTGTTATTTTCATTTCCAACCATCAAACATACTTTAAAAATTCAAGAGGGACAGAGGAGTCTATTATATTGACACAGACAGTTACTGTCTCTGTTGCTCTTCCTTCATTCCCCATGTACGTGTCCTTCTAGTATCACTTCCCTTTGGCCAAAAGAACTTTGGTGAGCAATGCTTGCAGAGCCGTTCTGTTGGCAAGACACCCTCTTAGCTTCCCTTTACCCAAGTGTGTCGTATATCACCTTCATTCCCAAAGAATTTCTTTCTTTTTTTTTTTTTTTTTTTTTTGAGACAGAGTTTCACTGTTGTCACCCAGGCTAGAAGTGCAGTGGCATGATCTCAGCTCACTGCAACCTCCGCTTCCCGGATTAAAGCGATTCTCCTGCCTCAGCCTCCTGAATAGCTGGGGTTACAGGCACCCACCACCATGCCCAGCTAATTTTTGTATTTTTAGTAGAGACAAGGTTTCACCATTGTTGGCCAGGCTGGTCTTGAACTCCTGACTTCAGGTAATCCACCCGCTTCGGCCTCCCACAGTGCTGGGATTACAGGTGTGAGCCACTGCACCCGGCCCCGAAGAATATTTTTAATAGATGTAGAATTATGAGTTGATAGTTCTTTTCTTTTAGAACTCTTGTTCCACTTACTTCTGGCCTCTGTGGTTTCTGAAAGGACATCCACAGTCATTTGAACCATTCTTCCCTTATAAGTAAAACATCATTTTTCTCTGGCTGCTTACAATATTTTTTCTTTGACTTAATTTTCAGTAGTTTGATTATGGTGTATCTGGGCATGGAGTGTCTTTGTGTTTTCTCATCCTGTCTTGCAGGTTCTTGAACTGTAAGTTTATGTCTTTGACTAAATTGGACAGTTTCCAGCTATTATTTTTTCCAATGCCTTTTTTCTGTCCTAGACTCTTTCTCCTGTCCTTTTGAGACTCGAGTGACATAAATGTTAGAGCTTTTGCTGTTGTTTCCCCAGAGGCCTGAGGCTCTTAATTTTTCCTTCAATTGCTCTCTGTTGTTCAGATTGGATAATTTCTGTGGAACTATCACGGTATCCCTGATCCTCTCCTCTGTCATCTCCATTCTGCTATTTTTTTTTTTTTTTTGAGACAGAGTCTCGCTTTGTTGCCCAGCAGGCTGGAGTGCAGTGGCGTGATCTCGGCTCACTGCAAGCTCTGTCTCCCTGGTTCATGCCCTTCTCCTGCCTCAGCCTCCCGAGTAGTTGGGACTACAGGCGCCGCCACCACGCCTGGCTAATTTTTTGTATTTTTAGTAGAGACGGGGTTTCACCATGTTAGCCAGAATGGTCTCAATCTCTTGACCTCGTGATCCGCCTGCCTCAGCCTCCCAAAGTGCTGGGATTACAGGTGTGAGCCACTGTGCCCAGCCTCCATTGTGCTATGAAGTCCATCCAGTGAGTTTTACAATTTTCTGGGAGGGTGAGCCAGGAGAATCATTTGAACCTGGGAGGCAGAGGCGTCGTGAGCCGAGATTGCGCCACTGCACTCCAGCCTGGGTGACAGAGTGAGACCCTGTCTCAAAATAAACAAATAAATAAATAATAAAATAAAATAATTTAATTTAATTTAATTTTGGTAATTGTGATTTTCAGTTCTAAGATGTCCATTTGCTTCTTTATATCTCTTATTTCTTATCTGTGACTTTCTAGCTTTCCGTGTGTTTCAAGAACATTTGCCATTACCTGATGCAGCATTTTAATAATAGCTGCTTTCAAGTCTCTGTCCGATAATCTCAATGTCTATTTCATCTTAGTGTTATCTATCTGCTCATTATCTTTTCCTGTGCGGGTTGAGATTTTCTGACTTCTTCACAGGTCAAGTAATTTTGAAAGGTCTGCACATTTTGAATACTATGCTATGGAATTCTGGGTCTTGTTTCAATCCTATGGAGAACATTTATACTTTTGTTTTAGCAGATAATTGACCCAGAAGGGCTCGGGCCAAAAGTTGAGGCTTCTGTGGGTTTTGGTGCAGTGTAAGTTCTGTTTTCAGTCATTGAATTTGTATTTAAATTCATGTGCTACCTAGAGGCCAGTCTGAGACCTGGGCCATGGTTTATTCTGTACTATAGTTGTCAAAGCTATGATGTGTGTTAGTGCCATGCTCCTGCAGCTTAAGGATAAGCCCAGTAATTAATAAACAACTCTCAAAAACAAAACAACAAAACAAACAAACAAAAGGCCGGATGCAGTGGCTCACGCCTGTAATCCCAGCACTTTCGGAGGCGGAGGCAGGCGGATCACCTCAGGTCGGGAGTTTGAGACCAGCCTGACCAACGGTGAGAAACCCTGTCTCTACTTAAAAAAATACAAAATTAGCCGGGCATGATGGTGCATGCCTGTAATCACAGCTACTCAGGAGGCTGAGGCAGGAGAATTGCTTGAACCTGGGAGGTGGAGGTTGCTATGAGTTGAGATTGTGCCATTGTACTCCAGCCTGGGCAACAAGAGCCAAACTTCATCTCAAAATAAATACATAAATAAATAAATAAATACACAAAACAACAACAACAAAAACTCTATGGGATTGCTTTCCTGAGCAATCTTCATGGTATTTGCCAGTTTCCTGGGGCTCCCCATTTCGGTCGTCAAGCCAGAAAGCTAGAGCTTTCCTTCCTTGGTTTTGCTGTGCACGTTCCATGGCTATGCCTGATTCCAGGGCCAAGGGGTGGGGGTCACAGAGTGAAAGAGAAGCTGGGAGTTCAGTTCATCTTCCTTGAGGCTCTCCTCTCTGGGAATTCTGGGCTCCTGTGGAGCCTGTGCAATGCTCCCATGGGATTACTGTGGGCTGGGGTATGAGGAGCAAAGATTTTTAAAATGGATTTTCTCCATGCTCTGTGAATAATAAGAGACTCTCCTCCCGTTCCTCAAACCAGAAGCAGAGGGTTTCTCCTGGAGTTCACTGTTAGTGCTGATGTCCATCCAGGTTCCATGCTGCCCTGAGTGCAGGCTTGGCTAGACCAGGGGAAAAATGGCAAACCTACTGCCAGCTGCGTAGTACTCCAAATTCCAGTTTTCAAAGCCCTCAAGTAGCTGCTCTATACATTCTGTTGGTTTTAAGCTGCATTCAGTGGGAGAGTGGAGTATGCTCAGACTATCCCAGAACCAGAAAGCTGTTGTTTACGTTACAATTTCATTCATTTTAAAAATAAATAATGTTTGCTTTCATTACATTAATGTTTATGGTCACTTTCTATTTATGGGAAGTGATACTGCTGATTTAGGTAGGAATATAATATTTCATTACAAAATATATCTACTGTAACAAATGAGCTGATTTTATGAAACAAAGTAAGCAAGACTAGAACAGATCTAACTCCCTGCTGCCGGCGCCCAGAACAGGCCATCCACACTCCCACCTTGCCTTGGAATAAGGGCCTTCATGGCTCCCTCCGTTTGGAACACTTCCCCGGGCCCCTCTGAAGGGGGCTCCAGTGTCTGCTCCCGGAAGAAGTGTCAAAAATGCAGTGGTTGGGGGCGGGGGCCCGTGTATTTTGGAGGCAGCCACTAGAGGAAGTGAGTGAAGTGAAGGAAAGGTCCTCTGAGCAACAGGGTCAGAGGGGAAGGAGTGGAGAGGGCTGGTCAGCCGGGAGAGGGGCTGGGGGATGTGAGCAGTGGGGGCGGGGCTCCTCACTGAGCCTCAGTTTCCTCTGTACACAAGGAGGATCATGAGCATGGAGAGGCTGTGAGCCTGTGTGCCCAGCACGGCAAGGGAACTTGGTCTGTACCCTCACTGGCTATGTCACACAACCGGCCCTGTCCCTTCTCCTAGCCCCATGTGCACCCCCCAGCACCACCCCGCCCCGACCCCATGGGGCTCCAAGCCCATCTCTCTGGCCCAGCCCCAGTTCTCGCCTCGCCCTCCCCCTGTGCAGGCTGCCTTCCCGCCCTGGGGCTCCAGCTTGCTGTCCTGCCCCTGGGCTATCTGCTCCAGGCCTCCACACG
Organism: Rhinopithecus roxellana; assembly: GCF_007565055.1. Taxonomy (NCBI): domain Eukaryota; kingdom Metazoa; phylum Chordata; class Mammalia; order Primates; family Cercopithecidae; genus Rhinopithecus; species Rhinopithecus roxellana. The sequence continues at coordinate 166,595,964 of NC_044551.1, forward strand.
GCTTCCACCTGCCCCTGCCTCGGAGACCTTCCGTGACCACTGCTCCACCCGGCACTCGCTGCCCAGCCCCTCTCCACCCTGGACCCCATTTCATTTTCCTCGTGGCTTTTCTCCAAATCCAAATACATGTGTCTCCCCAGGGACTGGGAGCTCCCCTGGGGCACCGCCTTGCCTGTTCCTGCTCACGTCTGCACCCCAGCACCAGGGCAGGTTTCAGCAAAAGCCTCCGGGCCGAATGGGTGAGTGAATGAGTGAATGATGGCCCCTGGGATGCAGGAGGAGACCGAGCCGGGCAGCAGGAGAGGGGCCGAGAGCTCAGGAGGCCCTGGCCAGGGCTGAGGCTGACAGCAGTGACCCGGCTGCTCCCGTAGGGCCGCCAGCTAGGAGACAGCTGCAAGGAGGGGAGCTGGCCTGTTCTGTGAGGGAGAAAACAAGCGTCCTGTTTACCATGAGAATGAATATCGGGCTCTGTGTGAAAATCCCACTCACCACTGAGATGTGTGAAGCCAGCAGGGCCAGGGACGCAAGTTGTAGCATCTCATTCAACTCCCCACGCCCCAGCCAAGGGGTACCATCCTTCCAGCCCCCGCGCTACACAGCTGCTGCCTGGTCCTTGCCTGTCCCCACAGAGCCACCGCCCTGGCCAGGCTCACTGCCCTCCTGAGACCTGCCAAAGTCACCGTCTGGTTTTCTCTTTCATCGAACCTTCCGGAGATCCCTGTGGCAGTCACGAGCCACACCTGGCCCCCCAGCGGTGCTCTCCCTTTACCCTGGTCCTGCATGGGGCCACCAGACCTTTCCGTCCCAGGCCTGCCTTGCCTGGCCACCTGCCTCGGAGCCCCGACAGCCAAAAGGGCTTCACAGGTGCACTGTGGCACACCCCGGTCCTGCTCCGCTTGTCTTTAGGGCCAAAGTTGGAACGTGGTGGCAGCTGTGGGTCTGCCCAAAGGCAGAGCTCCCTGCTCCTGTCCCCTGTCCCCTGTCCCCACCTTGCCTGGGGGCCTCTCCCTGCCTGGAGAGTGGGGAGGAGGGGCTGTCAGTGCTGCTGCTCCAAACTGGGGGCCCTGAATCCCAGACAGCATTCAGACGGCCCAGGTCAGAAGATGCGGCCGGAGTTGCAGGACTCAGGGACCCCAGTGTGAGACGCAGCCAGGCACCGCCATCCAGGCCTCCTGTGGCCTTCCCCCAGCCCAGGAATGGGACCCCCGCGGGCTTCACATCTTCAGGGAGGAAGGAGCCAGGGGAGCACGGGGAGGAAACCGTTCTCCAGAGCTTCGGGTCTGAGGCTTCTGAGTTCAGGAGCCCGGGACTTTCTGCCTGGGAGGATCTGGAAGAAGTGTGGTGTGACCTGCTTTTGTGGAGGAGAGGGCAGGTCCTGAACTGCTGACCCCAGCGGCCTCAGCAAAAGACTCGTGTTCAGACCTGAAGACTGGTGGAAAAGGGACATTAACAAGGACCTCCTCCTACAGCCTGGAGAATCCAACCCGCCCATGAGAAGACGGGACCCCCTGCAGTTACAAGCACCCCAGCACCCTCAGGGCCGCTTCCTGGGCCGAGGGACGTGCGAAATAACTGTCACAGGTGCGGACTGTCTGTTCCAGGGGTTCCAGGGCAGGCCTCCACAGCACTCGCACTCAGCCCCTGGGCCCCAGGCCCTGTGCCCACGCAGGTCGGCCTCAGCTGCCAGAGCACCTGCGCCACTGCAACGGGCACCCTGCAGGGATGCCAGAGTCCAGGGCAAAAATAGCCAATTCTGTCACCACGTGATGGCATGCATCACTCACACCTCCTGACCAACACCCCTTTGGTGCTCTGGAGAACAGCGAACGCGTAGCAAAAATAAGTGCTTTGTTTTCTCCCTGCGGCTTCTGGGAGTCAATTCCGAGTGGTCTCGGGAGGTAAGCCTGTGAGGGCCGCGACCCGCTCAGTGGCCAGGGTGTGGGCCCACTGGGGTCTTCTCACTGCCTGGCTGTGGCGCGGGCCCCTCAGCTTTTGGAGCCTCAGCTTCCACATCTGTAAAGTGGGCTCATGAGACCCATGCCTACTGGGTGAGCCTACTGGCTTGCGATGGGGTCAGTGGGTGCACTAAAGGCCCATACACACGCAAGAAATCTGCACTTCTACCTTTAAATTAATAGACATACAAATAGTGTTTAAAAAGTCTCAATAGCTATAAATAGATCTGTGTGTCCTGCCCTGCCCACCCACCCTGTCCGATTCACCTAAAGGTAGGCAGGCCGGGCAGGGCCACCTTCCCTGTGATGACAGCACAGTGGGCAACAGCAGCCACTGGGTGTCTCAAGCCTGCCTGAGCACTCAGGGCCCCGGCATGCCCAGATGCTGGTGGTCCCTCCCACCTGTTCCCCCAGACCTTAGCTGCCACCTCCAGGAAGGCTCTCATGCCTCCTCCTAGGCAGGAACGGCCGCCTGGCCTGGGATGCCCAGCTCTCTACTGCTGCATATGTTCCACTGGCCTCTCTCCTGCATGTAACCAGGGCCCAGGGGTCATGAGGCAGGCAAGGAAACAAGGGCTGAGGGGTAGAGGGACAGGGGGCCCAGCAGCCTGACACTGAATTTGTGGCACACGCCACTCCAGATGCTGCCTGCCTGCCACTTCTCTCAGACCCTCCCATAAATCCTAGTCCCGGGTGTCTGCCAGGGCCTTCCAGCCCCAGCTGGCAAAGAGCCAGGTCTGCATTGCCCTTTCTCCAGAGAATCTCTGCCTGAGGCTCCACCCCAGAGCTTCGGGCTCCCAGCCCTTCTCCCATGCCCAGCTCCCCAAGAGGGGAGGCCAGGCCACCTCTGCCACCTGCTCCCCACCTCCCTAGGCTCCTCTGTGCTCCTCATCTCTGTGCCCCTGCCTCCTGTACTCCCTGCCACCCTGCACTTCTCACTTCCCTTGTCCTCTGCCTCCCTGTGCTCCTCACCTCCCTGTGGTCCCCACCTCCCTGTGCCCCTCCCTGTGGTCCCCACCTCCCTGTGGTCCCCACCTCCCTGTACCCCTCCCTGTGGTCCCCACCTCCCTGTGGTCCCCACTTCCCTGTGCCCCTCTCTGTGCTCCCCACCTCCCTGTACTCCCCACCTCCCTGTGCTCCCCACCTCCCTGTGCTTCCCACCTCCCTGCCTCTGCCCATGCTCTACCCTCTTCTGGGTTGCCCTTTCCTGCCAGTCTGCCAGCCAAGGCCCTGAGGGTCAATGCATCTTCCTCTCTGCCCTGCCCTGACCCTGGCAGCTGAGCACAGCCCTCGGGGCCCTTCTGTCCCCTGGCAGGACCTGCAGCACCCTGCCTGGCTCTCCTGCCTGCTCCAGTTAAGTCACCTGCAGTTGGCAAGCTGCCTGGCTGTCCTGCATGGGTTGCATAATGCCCTGTTAGCCTGCGAATTTGCTGGCCTTATTTACACACTGTGGGCTTTCAGGAGAATCAATGCATCTGCTTTCCTGCAAAAACTCAGGAGAGCCGGCTCCACAGGGCCTGCATTCCTGCCTGGTACTGTTTGTTGGCCAGAGCCTAGGGTTGCCTCTCGACCTGGGGATGCCACCACCTCACTGTCTCCATCACCTGCTCCCCTGCCCCACCTAAGCCTGCCACCCGGTCTCCAGACCAAACCCTCTGCGGTTGCCCAGGGTGTAGGGCATGAAGTGGACCCTGAGGCGGGGCAGGCAGATCCCACACTGACTACAGCTGTCTAGGCGGAAGCAGCTGCGTGGACATCACTCCCTGGGGCCATTTCTTTCTAACTGGAGATGTGTCTGTCAAGGTCTGGAAAATCTTAAATGACAGAGAAATAAGAATTGAAAGAGAAAAGAATTTCATTTCTCCCCTAAATTTCAAATTTGGGGGAATGAGTTAAAACTGGTGCAGTGGGCCGGGCGCGGTGGCTCATGCCTGTAGTCCCAGCATGCTGGGAGGCCAAGGTGGGTGGATCATGAGGTCAGGAGTTTGAGACCAGCCTAGCCAACATGGTGAAACCCCATCTCTACTAAAAATACAAAAATTAGCTGCGCATGGTGGCAGGCCTATAATCCCAGCTGCTAGGGAGGCTGAGGCAAGAGAATCACTTGAGCCCAGGAAGGGAGCTTGCAGTGAGCTGAGATCGCGCCACTGCACTCCAGCCTGGGCAACAGAGTGAGACTGTCCCAAAACAACAACAACAACCACAACCAAAAACAAACAAACAAATAAAAAACCTGTGCAGTTTTTCATTAATTGTGATCCATGGCATGGAGGCTCGGGGGGGGGGGGCCCAGACATGGGGGTGGTCTCAGAAAGTCGGGGAGGTGTGGTCCTCCTCGCTGCTGCTCTCGGGGACTCCTTCCCCCTGGAGACGGTGGGCACCAGAGAAACACTCAGTGCCCAGCATGGAGCCTGGGCCGTGGTGTGGGCTTGAATGCTGAGTGACTTCAGGCAGACTGTTTATCTGAAAATAACTCCAAAAAGCAAGGAGCCATCTAAATACTTCTCATTCTTGCTATAAGAGGAGGCTCTCACAGCTAAACTTTAACAAATTCGTCATCGTCTTTTCTGGAAAGAACGAGGGAAGATGAAGTCATCAGTTTATGATAAAACAAGGAAACATACTGTTTTCCCTGGCTTCCTTCAGAAACTTTGAGCGGGCAGAGAAAAAGCCCTTTTCAGAAAAGCTGGGGAGATGCACGCGTGTGTGTGTCTGTGTGTGTGCACGCATGTGCGTGTGTCTGTCTGCATGTGCATGCGTGTGTGTGTGGGGGGGTGCATCTGAACCCCCAGCCCAGTGGATCCACATGGAATCCTGGGTGCAGTCGCCTCCCCAGGCTGTGGTCCACAGCCAGCACCAGGACAGCATGTGCACAGATCACACACACACAATCATGACAGGTCTCTGCTTGACTTCGCTGCACAACAGTTCTCTGATCTGTGTTTCCCAGAAAGGGAAACCGAGGCTGAGAGAGAGAGGGACCGACCTGTGCTATGTCACTCAGCTAGAACATGAGGTCACAAGACTGCCCCACCCCTCTTGTAGACTTGAACTGATAGTGGGTTTACCATCTTCTGAGAGTGGGCTTAGGGTTGCCAGGCACAGGGACTCTGCTTCAGACCTGAGAGAGTCTCCACACACAGGGACCTTGGCAGCTCAGGTGGAGAAAGGCCCCAGTGGCCAGCACCTGCTGCCCAGGGCAGCACACCAGGGACCCAGCCGCCATCCTGAAAGACATTCCAGACCAGGAGCAGACGGTGTGAGAACCCAAGTCCTGTGTAAGAGGTCACTTGGCTATGGGCAACTTTGCAGAAGCCAGCCTGGCCTAGCCTCTGGGGTTGGAGCCCCCAGCACTGGGGAAAGGTCTTTCTGTGCAGCGGCAGGCACTGGACACCTGTGCCCACCCTCAGGATGCTCATAGGCCCCCAGACGCCAGAGGAGCTTCTGGAAAGTGCAGATGCCCAGGCCTCGCCCGCCTCAGCTCCTGAGCGTCCTGCTGGTGCCCAGACTCATCCTTCAAGCACAGAAGGAGTCTCAGATTTGGGGCTTCTTGGGCACACCTGCCACGTGCAGCCCCCTGAGTCCTGCTAAGAGCCCGGCCTTGGGCTTAGGACCTTCAGGCCATGAACCTGCATTTAGTGCTTGTTGAACGAGCCACTCCAGGGCCATACTCAGGACATGTCCCAGGCCTGAGCAGTCCTGTGTTGTTCACATGCTCATGTCCCCTGTATCAAACCACAGTTTAAAATGACCACTTCTCCCCGCCAAGAGTATCTGTGAATTCTAATGTACTAGTGATATGCCTTTAAAAATGTATTAAAAGGGCCAGGCGTGGTGGCTCGCACCTGTAATCCCAGCACTTTGGGAGGCCGAGGCCGGCAAATCACGAGGTCAGGAGATCGAGACCATCCTGGCTAACATGGTGAAACCCCATCTCTACTAAAAATACAAAAAATTAGCCAGGCGAGGTGGCGGGCACCTGTAGTCCCAGCTACTCAGGAGGCTGAGGCAGGAGAATGGTGCGAACCCGGAGGGCAGAGCTTGCAGTGAGCCGAGATCGTGCCACTGCACTCCAGCCTGGGCGACACAGCGAGACTCCATCTCAAAAAAAAAAAAAGAAAAAAAAAGGTATTAAAAGAAACATGTAATAATGGCTGGAGACAGTGACAATGCTGCATTACTGTGTTCAATCATCAGCCCAACCCAAAGAGGCCACATCGCCGGCCACAAGGAGACAAGGTGACAAGGGCACATGGCTGTTGGGTAGGGTGGACTTCAGGACCTCCTGGTTTGGGGTCTCTTAGACAAAAGTCCCTTGACCTGGGCCCTGGTGGCCATGCCTCCCAGACAGCAGGTGGACCCTGGAGGCAGAGGCCCCAGCCCCAGGCCTCCCTGCTCCTGGAGGTTTCTGGCAGGCAGAGCAGCCCGGGAAGGCACTTGACTTGCTGAGTGCCTGTTTTAATCTTAGAAAGACTCAGCCTCACCTGAGCCCAACAATTCAGTCATCAGAATAACGACTTCTGGCCAAGTCTCTGCTGCTCTGGGCGCTGCCTGAGGCAGACCCAGCGCCATCCATCACACCCTCCTTCCCCTGCCAGGATCAAGCAGGGGGAAAGGTGGGGAAAGGCTGCCCGTGTGGGCCCAGCCCTGCCACTCAGGTAACAGAGGGCCTTGGCTTTGGCTTTCCAGGGCTAATACTCTTTTTTTTTTTTTTTTGAGACATAGTCTCACTCTGTCACCCAGGCTGGAGTGCAGTGGCGCAATCTTGGCTCTCTGCAACCTCCGCCTCCCGGGTTCAAGTGACTCTCCTGCCTCAGCCTCCCGAGTAGCTGGGACTACAGGCACCCGCCACCACGTCTGGCTAATTTTTTGTATTTTTAGTAGAGATGGGTTTTCACCGTGTTAGCCAGGATGGTCTCAATCTCCTGACCTCGTGATTCACCCGCCTCAGCCTCCCAAAGTGCTGGGATTACAGGCGTGAGCCACTGCACCCGGCCCCAGGGCTAATACTTTTTTCCAGAAAAGATTCAGCCACAGCAGAGGCTATGAAAGCATGACTGCTCGGTGGTGCCAGCTGTCAGGGTTGGGCAGTGGTCAGTCCTGCCCATGTCTTCCCCTGGTTTCTGCATAGTCCAAGACAGGGCCCCTGGGCCTGGCCTCCAACTCCTGCCCCACCTTGGTCAACCTCCCAGAGGAGAGGGCTGCAGACAAGAGGGGTTTCCAAGGGACGGCAACTTTTGCCAGCCATGGAGGAGCACCAGGGTGAGAGGTGAGACTCTCAGAGCTGACGGAGGGGCTGGATGAGGGGCAGTGGGATGGGGGCTGGCTGGGCTACTTCCAGAACTGTCCAGCCCAGTAGAGGATGCATTCAAACCATCCGCACATCCACCCCTCAGCCCCACGGCCAGGGGCTGCTTTCCCTTTCCGGCCCCACCTCCCCATCCGGGGAAGGGACTGGCCTGCCTGTACCCAGCAGCTTCCGCGAAGATGCAGGCTGTTCATTGGCTCCATTTTTAACCTTCCTTAGTCCCAGCAGCCCCAGCAAAAGCTCTTCGGTGAGTGCCTGCGCAATCTGCCCAGCAGGGCTGCAGCAGTCCATAGGCAGTGCAGAGCCCTGGCTTCCTTCCGGGACTCCTGCCAAGGCTCAGCCCCACTACAGCTGTCCAAGGCCATGGCCTCTGCGGCTTCTGCCTGGCCAGCATCTGTTCTTCTCTCTGACAACAGAAGCCATTTGTCCTTCCTCTCTTGCCCGTGGTAGGAGGACATGGCCCTGGTGCCACTTGGGGAAGGAGTTGTGTTGGTCTGTGACAGCTGGGATGGCGTGTGATCCAGGCCCAGTCACTCAGTGCCTCTCATCTCCCTGGCCTCTGGGATAAATCCATGGGCAGCCATGACACCTGGGTGGGCCACCAGACTCAGTTCGTGGGACATTTATTTGAACTGTCTGAGCAGAGCCTGTCTCTCTGCTCAGGGCAAGGTAACGACAGGAGGTAAGTGTGGAGCTGGTGGGGACTTTCTTGTGAAAGGAGCCCACATGGAGGAAACAGAGCCAAGAGTCACAGAGACCGAGACCATGTCCCACATCCTGAAGCCATGCCTGAAGCCCACCTTGGGCTTTTTTTTTTTTTTTTTTGAGACGGAGTCTCGCTCTGTTGCCCAGGCTGGAGTACAGCGGCATGATCTTGGCTCACCGCAACCTCTGCCTCCTGGGTTCAAGTGATTCTCCTGCCTCAGCCTCTTGAGTAGCTGGGACTACAGGCACCTGCCGCCACACCTAGCTAATTTTTTTTTTTTTCTGTATTTTTAGTAGAGACGGGGTTTCACCATGTTAGCTAGGACGGTCTTGATCTGACCTCGTGATCAGCCCCTTTCAGCCTCCCAAAGTGCTGGGATTACAGTTGTGAGCCACTGTACCCGGCCAGCATTTTTTAAATTTTTTTGAGACGAGTCTTACTCTGTCACCTAGGCTGGAGTACAGTGGCGTGATCTCAGCTCACTGCAGCCTTCGCCTCCTGGATTCAAGCAATTCTCCCTCCTCAGTCTCCCAAGTAGCTGGGACTACAGGCATGTGCCACCACGCCCAGCTAATTTTTGTATTTTTAGTAGAGACAGGGTTTCACCATGTTGGCCAGGCTGGTCTCGAACTCCTGACTTCAAGTGATCTGCCCGCTTCAGCCTCCCAAAGTGCTGGGATTACAGGCATAAGCCACCATGCCTGGCTATCCCAGGGCTTTTTATTTACAGAAGCAAATGCATTTTCTGAGTCTTTAAGTCTGAGTTGGGTTTCCGCGCTTGCGATAGAAAGAACCTAACGCTCCAGGCTCTGAAGCGCATCATCACCAGCTGGTGCTGGCTTGGTTTTCATCACTGGCTTTCCACACAGGCTGACCAGAGGGCAGATGTGGGCAGGGTCCTTATTGGCCGCGAGATGCTGGGGCATCACTTTCCTGACAGCCTCATCTGTAAAATGGGCCTAATGCGCCCCAGGCTGGTATGTGGAGGGGACAGCTGGTCTAAAACTCAACAGCAGGAGGGACTGGAGAATATTCTGACATGGGGCGCAGGTGCCAAGGCCTGGAGGAAGGAGCAAGCCAGGGAGAGCAAAGTCTGAGGGCTGAAGTAGGATGAGGGAGGCCCTGGGCCATGGGCCTGGGGCAGGGAGGAGGCGGGTTTAGGATCGGGTTTAGAGCATCTCTGCCTGCTGAGTGAAGGAGGGGCTGGGGCTAGAGGGAGAGTCATGGGTCTGGATCGAGCTGGAATCAGGGGCTTGCAGTCCAGTGGTTGCGTTCTGCGCGATTGGGAGGGTGGCATGCATGGGCCATGCTGATGTTTGGATGGAGGGGGGACTGCTGACATAAAGGGAGCACTCAGCCCCTGGGGTTTGTGCGTGACCCATGTGGGTGACTTGCCTGAGATGAGGGAGGCTGCAGGGAGAAGGAAGTAGAGGGTGGTGGAAGGTAAGAGCAGCAGGAAGCCCAGAGACAGGAGGGGGCTTAGAAGCCCAGAGGACAGCATTTCAGGAGACAAGGGTCAACGGGTGGTCTGGGGTGCACAGGGAGGGGAGGAGCCCAGGGAACCCATGGTGTGCTGAGCCGACACACCCAGGACAGGGGTGTGAATGCAGAAGCCAGCCTGCACCAACACCTTTGACCTCAGACCCAGCAATTACCCTAAGTAGCTAACCCAGCAATAAAGCAGTGATCAATACAGCACCTGCCAGAGAGAGGATGCTCCCACACTGCCGAGAGGCTGGGAAGGAGACACACCCCGCCACAGGGCGCCGGGTAGGCAAACTGTGGTCTCTCCATTTGAGGAATACTGAAAGGGACCCTGAGGAAGAAGCTCTGAGCTGCTGAAGGAGAGAAGCCAAACGATGCACACTATACTTCAGATGAATGGGTCTTTGCAAAAGAAAAATGTACATCTCCATGTACCCAGAGATAAGTCGTGTACATTAAATGACAGCGGACTCGTGATCTGGAACTGGGGGAGTGAGAGGTGTCAGTTTCCTCCTTTACCCTGTCTACATTTCTGGCTTTGCGTCTATCAACAAGTTTTTATTACTTTTACCAACAGAAAGAAAAGTATAAAGGAAAGGAAAGGCCAGGCGAGTGGGCGGAGAGGAGGTGGAGTGCAGGGATGGAGCCGCCGGCTAGGCAGGGGCACAGGGAGGGGAGGTGGCACGTCCACTGGCAGCTCTGGGGGAAAGCCAGCAGCCAATTACACAAAAAGGTAGTGGGCACAGCTGCCTCTCTCTCCAGCCACTCAGTCTGCGGAGGTAATAACAAGTAGAAGCATTTAGGGCACGCTTGAGTTCGACAAAGAGCAGGTCTGATTGACTCCAAGTCAGCTGTCCACACGCAGGCTGGCGGAAAGGGTGGCCTGGCCGCTGCTTTCAGATTTATGACAGCCACAAAGTCGCCTCTTTCCTGAAACCAGTGCCACCACTGCTGCTGTTTGGGACGAGCTCCACGACCCAAAGCAGTCAGAAGACAAACTGGCCTGTGCACCATGCTTTAGTTTGCAGTCAGACTAACATGTGCACAGTACTTTACAGTTTGCAGTCTGATGCGTACCTCACCTCACAGTTCGCAGAGTCCTTTCAGAGATGTCATTGCTCCCGAGTCCCAGTTCCCTGCCCAGCAATGCCGGGAGCAAAGCCACTGCCCTAGACTGGCCATCGGTGGCAGGACCCCAGGGCCTGGCTCCTGTCCAAGGAACGGCCAAACCCATTGCCACAAGCAGGGGCCCTGGTGCCTCCAGCTTTTCTTTTCAGCCATCATTGGTGTGGTTGTGTTGTTTACCTTTTTTACTGGAGCATAACGTACATCCTGAAAAGCACACATACTTGAAGCGTGCAGCTAGATGAGATCTCCCAAGTGAACCAGGCCACCAACATCCAGCTTCAGAAGCAGAACATTTCCAGACCCTGAAAAGCCCACCTGTGCCCCTCTTCACTCACTAACCCCTTAATTTCAATTGCAAAGAAACACCAAGAGGGATCACCACGCAGGGCACTATCAATCACTGTTCACACGAAACTCGAAATGCGTCATGCCCAGGTGGGTACCTGTCCTAAATGCAGGAGCAAGATGAACAGGAACCCCATGTGGCTGCAGAGAACTAGCCTGGGGCTCTGCCCCTCCCATCACTGGCGGCCAGGCAGTGCCTCCCCAGGATGTGCCAGTCCTGCTGGGCTGCAATCCCACCCAGATCAGGGACACAAGAAACGGCAGCTACCAGGTACACATAACGACTTAAAAAATTCTCATAGAAATGCCTTTAAAACATACTTGAGTGTTTAAAGCAAACATAATATTGTAATGTGGGGTTTATAAATATGTGGAAAAGAGATGTATGACAACAATAGCATTGTTGTGGGTTGGACTGAGTCCCTCCTAAACAGATGACTGAAGTCCTCATCTCCAATATCTCCAAAACGAGGCCTTATTTGGAAATAGGGTCACTGAAAATGTAATGAGTTAAGAGGAGGCCCACAATGGAGCAGAGTGGAGTGGATCCTAATCCACCATGACTAGCGTCCTTAGAAGACGCCGGCACACAGAAGAGCACCATGTGACAAGGAAGGCAGAGACTGGAGTGACGCGACTTCAAGCCAAGGAATGCAAAAGATTTCTTTCTTTTTTGAGACGGAGTCTCGCTCTGTTCCCCAGGCTGGAGTGCAGTGGCGCGATCTCCACTCACTGCAAGCTCCGTCTCCCAGGTTCCCGCCATTCTCCTGTCTCAGCCTCCCGAGTAGGTGGGGCTATAGGTGCCACCACCACGCCCTGCTAATTTTTTGTATTTTTAGTAGAGACGGGGTTTCACCGTGTTAGCCAGGATGGTCTCGATCTCCTGACCTCGTGATCTGCCCACCTCGGCCTCCCAAACTGCTGGGATTACAGGCATGAGCCACCGCGCCCAGCCAACTTTTGCAAGTTTAAGTAAAGCCTGAGGCCGGGCGGTGGTGGCCATTGGTGGGGATTACAGAGTGCCGATTGGTCCATTTTACAGAGTGCTGATTGGTCCATTGTACAGAGTGCTGATTGGTCCATTTTGAATCAGCACTCTACATGTATTTTCAATCATCCAATTCAAAATAAGTCAGAAAAAAAAGATACAAGGAAGAACATATGAAACAATTACAAAATAAAGGCTAGGCACCATGGCTCACACCTGTAATTCTAGCACTTTGGGAGGCTGAGGCACCTGAGGTCGGGAGTTCAAGACCAGCCTGACCAACATGGAGAAATTCTGTCTCTACTAAAAATACAAAATTAGCTGGGCGTGGTAGCGTGTGCCTGTAATCCAGCTACTCAGGAGGCTGAGGCAGGAGAATTGCTTGAACCCAGGAGGCAGAGGTTGTGGTGAGCCAAGATGGCACCATTGCACTCCAGCCTGGGCAAGAAGAGCAAAACTCCATCTCAAAAAAAAAAATAAATAGATTTCAGAATAGATTTCAGATCAAATAAATAAATAAATAGCAGGCCGGGCATGGTGGCTCATGCCTGTAATCCCAGCACTTTGGGAGGCCAAGGCTGGCAGATCTTTTGAGGTCAGGGGTTTGAGACCAGCCTGGTCAACATGGTAAAACCCCATCTTTACTAAAAATACAAAAATTAGCCGGGCATGGTGGCATATGCCTGTAATCCCAGCTACTCAGGAGGCTGAGGTGCAAGAATCACTTCAACCTGGAAGATGAAGGTTGCAGTGAGCAGAGATTGTACCACTGCAATCCAGCCTGGGCAACAGAGTGAGACTCCATCTTGAAATAAATAAATAAATATAAATAAATCGAAGGCGGTGAATTTAAATCCAACAATATCTATAATCACATTAAATGTAAATGTTCTAAACAATCCAATTAAAAGGCAGAGATTTGGGCTGGGTGCAGTGGCTCACGTCTGTAATCCCAGCACTTTGGGAGGCCTAGGTGGGTGGATCACCTGAGGTCAGGAGTTCGAGACCAGCCTGACCAACATGGTGAAACCTTGTCTCTACTAAAAAAATACAAATATTAGCCAGGCATGGTGATGGGCACCTGTAATCCCACCTGCTCGGGAGGCTGAGGCAGGAGAATCGCTTGAACATGGGAAGTGGAGGTTGCAGTAAGCCGAGATCGTGCCATTGCACTCCAGCCTGAGTGACAGAGCAAGACTCCATCTTAATAAATAAACAAACAAACTAAATAAATAAATAAATAAAAAGGCAGAGATTTTCAGGTTGGATATGAAAGCAAGAACCACATAAATGTTGTCTACAAGAACCCAAGAGCACTGGTACAGCTATATTATTTTATCTATATTATTATCAGAATAGATTTCAGATCAAAGAATAGGATAGTAAAGAAGGCCATTCCATAATGACAAAGGGGTCATCCATAAAGATAATATAACCATCTTAAGCATGTATTCACCTAATAACAGAGCTTCAAAACACATGAAGCAAGAACTGACAGAACTGCGAGAATAAACAAATTCTGTAGTTGAGATTTTTGTCATCTGTTTCTCAATAATGGATAAAACAGGCAGACAGAAAATCAGGAAGGATACAGAACACGTAAACAATATTACCAGGCCGGGCGCGGTGGCTCAAGCCTGTAATCCCAGCACTTTGGGAGGCCGAGACGGGCGGATCACGAGGTCAGGAGATCGAGACCATCCTGGCTAATACGGTGAAACCCTGTCTCTACTTAAAAATACAAAAAACTAGCCGGGCGACGAGGTGGGCGCCTGTAGTCCCAGCTACTCGGGAGGCTGAGGCAGGAGAATGGCGTAAACCCGGGAGGCGGAGCTTGCAGTGAGCTGAGATCCGGCCACTGCACTCCAGCCTGGGTGGCAGAGCAAGACTCCGTCTCAAAAAAAAAAAATTACTAAACAACATAACCCGTTTGCTATTTATGAAACCCTTCACACAACAACAGTGGAACTCACATGCATGTCAAATGTATATTTAATAAGATAGATCCACATTCGGGACCACAAAAACATGTCTCAGTAAGTTTTTAAAAAATGGATTCAAGTCATAGAAAATATGTTCTTTAACCACAAAGGAATTAAATTAGATATCATTAACAAGAAAAGTCCCCAAATATTTGGAAACTAAATAATAATACACTACCAAATAATGTATAGGTGAAAGAAAAAATAATAAAGGGAGCTAAAAAGTATTTTGATCTGAATAAAAATGAAAACACAACCTATCAAAGTATGTGAGATACAGCTAAAGCAGTACTTACAGGAAAATTTATAGTAGTAAAATGCCTATATTCAAAATGATAGATCTCAAATCATATGACCTTAGCTTCCACTTTAAGAAACTAAAACAAGAAAAGCAAATGGAACCTAAAGTAAGCAGAAGAAAGGAAATTATAATATTCAGAGCAGCCATCAATGGGGTACAGAAGAAAACCGATAGAGCAAGACAATAAAACTAAAAGCTGGTTCTCTGAGAAGATAAAAAAATTTAATAAACCTCTAGTCAGACTAATCAGGAAAAAAGAGAATATACAAATTACCAATATCACAAATGAGACAGGTGATATTACTAAAGTTCTTAAGATATTTATTAAAAGGAGGCCAGGTACAGTGACTCACGCCTGTAATCCCAGAACTTTGGGAGGCTGAGGTGGGCGGATCATGAGGTCAGGAGTTTGAGACTAGCCTGGCCAACATGGTGAAACCCCATCTCTACTAAAAATATAAAAATTAGCAGGGCATGGTGGTGGTGTGTGCCTGTAATCCCAGCTACTCAGGAGGCTGAGGCAGGAGAAACACCTTTACCCAGGAGGTAGAGGTTTCTATGAGCCAAGATTGTGCCATTGCACTCCAGCCTGGGTGACAAAAGCGAAGCTCCATCTAAAAAAAATTAATTAATTAATTAATTAATTAAAAGGATAATAAGAAAATGTCATGGACAAGTTTATGCCAATCCATTGAAAATTTAGATGACAAATTATTCAAATTATACAAACTACCAAATCTCACAAAAAATAGATAACCTGAATAACTGTATCAAAGAAATTTAAACTGGAGTTAAAAACCTTCTCATAAGGAACAAGGCCAAACGTGGTGGTTCATACCTATAAACCCAGCATTTTGGGAGGCTGAGGTGGGCAGATAACTTGAGTCCAGTAGTTCAAGACCAGCCTGGGCAACATGGCATGACCCTGTCTCTCCAAAAAATACAAAAATTAGCCAGGCATGGTGGTGCACACCTGTGGTCCCAGCTACTTGGGAGGTTAGGTGGGCAGACTGATTGAGCCTGGGAGGTCGAGGTTGCAGTGAGCTAAGATCACACCACCGCATTCCAGTCTGGGTGACAGAGCCAGGCCCTATCTCCACAAAAAGTTAAGAAAACAAAACAAAGCAAGACAAGAATGCTCGCTTTTACCACTGCCATTCAACATTGTACTAGATGTTCTAACTAGAGCAATTAGGCAAGAAAAAGAAATAAATGGCATTCACATTAAAAAGAAGTAGTAAAACAATCTCTATTCACAGGTGGCATGATCCCATATATACAAAATCCTAAAGAATCCACAAAGAAACTATTAGAGCTAAAACACAAATTCAGCAAAGTTGCAGAATAAAAGATCAACACACAAATATTAGCTGTATTTCTATACATCATCTATTAATGCTCTGAAAATGAATTAAGAAAACAATTACATTTATAGTAGCATCCAAAAGAATAACATACCTAGGAATAAATTTAACCAAGAAGAGAAAGATCTGTAGACTGAAAACTATAAAATATTATTTAAGATAAATTAAAGAAAGTCTAAATAAATGGAAATACATTTGTGTTCATGGGTTCTAAGATTTAATATGGTAAAGATGCCAATACTAACCAAAGTGATTTACAGATTCAATGCAATCTCTAGCAAAATTCCAACATCCTATTTTTTTCCAGAAATCAAAATACCCATCCTGGCCAGGTGCAGTGGCTCATGTCTATAATCCCAGCACTTTGGGAGGCTGAGGCAGGCTGGATCAGTTGAGGTCAGGAGTTCAAGACCAGCCTGGCCAACATAGTGAAACCTCGTCTCTACTAAATATACAAAAATTAGCTGGGTGCGGTGGCACATGCCTGTAATCCCAGCTACTCGGGAAGCTGAGGCAGAAGGTGTAGGTTGCAGTGAGCCAAGATCGTGCCACTGCACTCCAGTCTGGGTGACAGAGCAAGACTCAGTCTAAAAAAAAAAACCCATCCTAAAATACATATGGAATTGCAAGGGTCACTAAATAGCCAAAACAGTCTTGAAAAAGAACAAAGTTGAAGGACTCACACTTCCCGATTTCAAAACTTACTACAAAGCTACAGTAATCAAAACAATGTGGTACTGGCCAGTTGATTTTTGAAAAGGGAGCCAACATCTTTGGACCCCTACCCTACCTCTTACCATGTATAATTATTAATTCAAAATGGATCAGAGACCTCTATATATGAGCTAAAACTATAAAACTCTCAGGAGAAAACCTGGGGGGAAACATGGATTTGACAATGGATTATCAGATACAACCCCAAAAGTGTAAGAAACAAAAGAAAAAACAGATAAACTAGACTTCATCAAAATTGAAAACCTGTGTGCATCAAAGGACATTATAAGGACAGTGAAAAGACAAACTACAAAATGGAAGAAAAATTTAACCCAAAGGGGCCGGGCACGGTAGCTCACACCTGTAAGCCCAGCACTTTGGGAGGCCGAGGCGGGCAGATCACAAGGTCAGGAGATCAAGACCATCCTGGCTAACACAGTGAAACCCCGTCTCTACTAAAAATACAAAAAAAAAAAAAAAAAAAAAAAAAATTAGCTGGGCATGGTGGTGGGTGCCTGTAGTCCCAGCTACTCGGGAGGCTGAGGCAGGAGAATGGTGTGAACCTGGGAGGTGGAGGTTGCAGTGAGCCAAGATCATGTCACTGCACTCCACCCTGAGTGACATGGCAAGACTCTGTCTCCAAAAAAAAAAAAAAAAGAAAAATTTAATCAAAAGAAGAAAGACTTGCACACTGAAAACTATAAAATATTAAGAGAAATTAAAGAAAATGTAAATAAATGGAGAGATATTCACAAATTTACATATCTGTAAGAGTCTAGTATTTTGAACATATAAATAACTCCTATAACTTAACAAAGAAAATACAAATACCCCAATTTTTTAAGAAGCAGGCAAAAGACTTGAATAGACAGTTTTCCAAAACTGTCACACAAATGGCCAAGAAGAATATAAAAAGGTATTCCACATTATTAGTCATTAGGAAAATGCAAATCACAAGACAATGAAATACCACTTCACACCCACGAGGATGGCCCTAATCAACAAAACAGAAAGTAGTAAGTGTTGGCAAGGATGTGGAGAAACTGGAAACCTTGTGTGTTGCTGGTGGGAATGTGAAAGGACAGTTTGATGGTTCCTCAAAAAGTCAACTATGGCATTACCAAATGACCCAGCAATTCCACTCCCAGTTACATGCCCCAAATAACTGAAAACAGATCCTCAAACAAATATTTGCACATGAGTGTTCATAGCAGGACTATCTTCAATAGCCAAAAGGGGGAAACAACTCACATGTCCATCAACAGATGCATGGATAAATAGCTGTGATACAGACATACAATGGAATATATTCAGCCATAAAAAGGAATCAAGTACAGATACATGTCAGCGCATAAATGAACCTCAGAAACATTATGTTATGTGAAAGCCGCTTGACACAAAAGGCCACATGCCACAGGAT
This sequence comes from Rhinopithecus roxellana, assembly GCF_007565055.1. Taxonomy (NCBI): domain Eukaryota; kingdom Metazoa; phylum Chordata; class Mammalia; order Primates; family Cercopithecidae; genus Rhinopithecus; species Rhinopithecus roxellana. The sequence continues at coordinate 166,613,660 of NC_044551.1, forward strand.
TCCATTTATATGAAATATCCAGAAAGGTACATCCATAGAGAAAGAACACAGGCTGCTGGTTGTCATGGCAGGAGAGGGTAGTAGTGAGTAACTGCTTAATGAGTATGAAATGTTCTTTGGGGGTGATGAAAATGTTTTAGAACTAGACAGAAGTGGCAGTTACAGAACCTCTACAATTTATCATATTAATAGACTAAAGGAAAAACCACATAATCATCTCATAGATGTGAGAAAGCATTGACGAAATCCAAAATCCATTCCCAATACAAACTCTTAGCCAACTAATAATAGAAGTTCCCCAACTGGATAAAAGGCATCTGTGAGAAACCTGCAGCTTATATCATACTTAACAGCGAAAACTGGAATACTTTCTCCTAAGATCAGTAAAAGGCAAGATGATCCACTTCCTTTCTTTCTTTTACAATTTCAACGTTTATTTTAGATTCAGAGGGTACATGTGCAGGTTTGTTACATGGGTATATGGCATGATGCTGAGGCTTGGGGTACAAATGATCCTGTCCCCCAGGTACCGAGCATAGGACCCAATAGTTAGTTTTTCAACCCTTGTCTTCCTCCTTCCCTCCCCCCAGTAGTCCCCAGTGTCTACTGTTGCCACCTTTATGTCCACGAATACCCAGCGATCCACTTTCAATACTTCTCTTCAACATCGTATGGGAGGTTCAGTCTAGTATAATAAGACAAAAAAAAAAAAAAAAAAAAAAGCATCCATATTGAAAAGGAAGGAATAAAACCGTTTTTATCTGCAAGTGGTGTGATAATCTATGTAGGAAATTCTACAGAATCTGTACAAAGAGCACTGTAATGAATAAGTGATTCCAGCAAGATTCCAAGATATGAGATCAATATGTAAGCATCAATTGTATTTCTACCTATCAGCAACAAAATGTTGGAAATGGAAATTTAAAAATACTATTTACACTACATACAAAATGAAATACTCAAGGCTAAATCTGAGCAAAGATGTACAAGAGCTGTAGATGGAAAACTGCAAAACACTGCTGAGAGAAATTAAAATCATAGATAAGTGTCTGTGTGTTAGAAAACTCAGTATTATTAAGATGTCCATTTTCCCAGGTCGATCTATAGACTTTAGAAATTGATAAGATGATTCTAAAATTTATTTCAAAATGCCAAGAACTGGAAGAGCCAAAAGTATTTTGAAAAAGTAGAACAAAGTTGAAGTGCTTATGCTAACTGTCTTCAAGACTTATTTAAAGCTACAAAATCAAGAGAATGGGGTAATGGCATCAAGATGGGCAAAGATCAGCTGAATACAGAGTCTAGAAATACAGTCACAAATACATATGGTCAAGGGAAATTTTTTTTTTTTTGAGACGGAGTCTCGCTCTGTCGCCCAGGCTGGAGTGCAGTGGAGCGATCTCGGCTCACTGCAAGCTCCGCCTCCCGGGTTCATGCCATTCTCCTGCCTCAGCTTCCTGGGCAGCTGGGACTACAGGCGTCCACCACCACGTCTGGCTATTTTGTTTTGTATTTTTAGTAGAGATGGGGTTTCACCATGTTAGCCAGGATGGTCTCGATCTCCTGACCTCGTGATCTGCCTGCCTTGGCCTCCCAAAGTGCTGGGATTACAGGTGTGAGCCACTGCACCTGGCCAGTCAAGGGAATTTTAAAGAAGATGCAAATGCAATTCAGTGGAGAAAGATGGTTATTTCGGCCCAGCCTGGTGGCTCACATCTGGTGGCTCTCGCCTGTAATCCCAGCACTTTGGGAGGCTGAGGTGGGTGGATCACCTGAGGTCAGGAGTTCGAGACCAGCCTGGCCAAAATGGTGAAACCCCCATCTCTACTAAAAATACAAAAAATTAGCCGGGCATGGTGGCAGGCACCTGTAATCCCAGCTACTTGGGAAGCTGAGGCAGGAGAATCTCTTGAACCCGGGAGGCAGAGGTTGCAATGAGCCGAGATTACGCCACTGCACTCCAGCCTGGGCAACAAGAGCAAAACTCCATCTCAAAAATAAATAAATAAATAAATAAATAAATAAAATAAATAGTTATTTCAAGGAAATGGTGCTGGAACAGTTACTTCATGCAAAAAAGAAACCTGATGTTGATCCATTCTTCCCACCAAAGGCAAAAATCAACTAAAAACTGATCACAGGGCCAGGCGCAGTGGCTCCTGTAAGTAATTCCAACACTTTGGGAGGCCGAGGTATTAATAGGAGGATCGTTTGAGGCCAGGAGTTGGAGACCAGCCTGGGCAACACAGTGAGACTCCATCTCTACAAAAATAATAATAATAATTAGCCAGGCACGGTGGTACATGCCTGTGGTCCCAACTACTTGGGGGGCTGTAGTAGGAGAATTGCTTGAGCAAGGCTGCAGTGAGCTGTGATCGCACCACTGCCCTCCAGCCTAGGTGACACAGCGAGACCCTGTCTCAAAAATAATAATAATAATAATAATAATAATAATTATTATTATTATTATTTTAAAAATAACAGAAACTGTAAAACCTACAACTATCAAGTTTCTAGAAGAAAATGTAGGAGAAAATCTATAAATTGGAGTTAGGTAAAAATTCCTGAAACACCAAAACATGATTTTAAAAATTGATGAAGTGGACTGAATTGAAATGAAGAACTTGTGCTCTTCAAAGGACACCCCTGAGAATAAAATGGCAGCCAGGTATTGGGTGGAAAATTTATAGATTACCTATTTGATGAAAAGAACTCTCAGAAAACAGTAAGAAAATGAACCCGATAGGCCGGGCGCGGTGGCTCAAGCCTGTAATCCCAGCACTTTGGGAGGCCGAGACGGGCGAATCACAAGGTCAGGAGATCGAGACCATCCTGGCTAACACGGTGAAACCCCATCTCTACTAAAGAATACAAAAAACTAGCCGGGCGAGGTGGCGGGCGCCTGTAGTCCCAGCTACTCGAGAGGCTGAGGCAGGAGAATGGCGTAAACCCAGGAGGCGGAGCTTGCAGTGAGCTGAGATCCGGCCATTGCACTCCAGCCTGGGCGACAGAGCGAGACTCCGTCTCAAAAAAAAAAAAAAAAAAGAAAGAAAATGAACCCGATTAAAAATGTGCAAAATATATGAACTGACAGTTCATCAAAGATTTACAGATGGCAAAAAGGCATAAGAAATGATGCCTCATATCATTAGTCATCTGGGAAATGAAAACTGAAATCACAATGAGATACTCCTGTATGCCTGTTAGAATGGCTAAAATTTAAAGACTGACAATACCAGATGCAGCATGAATGGAAAGCAACTGGAATTGCCATACATTGCCAGAGAAAACGTATTGGTTCAACCACATTGGAATAGAATTTGGCAGTTTCTTAAAACATTAAATGTGAACCTACCATTTAATCTGGCCATTTCACTCATCGGTATTTATCCAAGAAAAGTGAGACACATGTCCACACAAAGACTTACTTATAAATGTTCACAGTGGCTTTATTATTATTATTATTATTATTATTATTATTGAGACAGAGTCTTGCTCTGTCACCCAGGCTGGAGTGCAGTGGCGCGATCTCGGCTCACTGCAAGCTCCACCTCCCAGGTTCATGCCATTCTCCTGCCTCAGCCTCCTAAGTAGCCAGGACTACAGGCACCCGCCACCATGCCTGGCTAATTTTTTGTATTTTGAGTAGAGATGGGGTTTCACTGTGTTAGCCAGGATGGTCTCTATCTCCTGACCTCGTGATCCGCCCGCCTCAGCCTCCCAAAGTGCTGGGATTACAGGCGTGAGCCCCCCTGCCCGGCCACAGTGGCTTTATTTATAAGAGTCTCAAAGAGTGAGCCACCAGAACGTCCATCAGCAGATGCAATGGATCTGTGGATTAGTTTCTTATCGCCGTGTAACAAGTTAGCCCAATGTAATGATGTAAAGCAACATAAATGTAACATCTCCTAGTTCCTAAGGGTCAGGATTCTGGAACGTACTTGTTGGGCCTCTGCTCAGGGGCTCACAGGCTGAGATCATGGTGTCCGTCAGGACTGCTCTCTCATCCCAGCCTGGGCATCCTCTTCCATGCTCACTGGCTATTGGCAGCATGTATTTTCTTGTGGCTGTAAGTCTCAGGACCTCAGCTGTGAGTGGCCACCCACTTTCTCCCAACACAGCAGTTCACTTCCTCAAGGCCAAAAGCAGTCTCTCGCTAGCTTCATGTCTGTCTGACATCAGGAAGGACCCTGCGCTTTGAAAGGTTTGACCGATTTAGTCAGGTCCACCTGGGACATCTCCCTTTTGGTTAACTAAAAGTCAACTGACTAGTGACCTTAATCACATGGGAAAAAATCCTTTCTGCCATATAAAATGCCTAATAACCTAACATCCCCTTGCATCCAGAGGTTCCTGCCCCACCCAAGGGAAGGGCATATATACCACAGGGCGGGAATCCTGGGGCCACCTTGGAACCCACACAATGGAAACACAGCTCAGCAATGGACAGGAAGAAGCCGCTGACACCCACAACACGGATACATTCTAAACGAATCACGCCGGGTGAAAGCAGAGGGACAGATGAGCTCAGCGTCCTCACTGGGGTGAGGCTCTCACGAGTGTTCACATAGGCTGACACATGTTGTGTTTACTGTATACCAATTACACAGCCGCTCGAAAAAAGAGGCCTATAAAACCTGGTGTTTGATATAGTTATTGGAAAACATTTAAATGTGTTTTTCAACTGTAATTTTCATGAAATCTATATATATAGATCAATCATTTCTCATGAAAACAACACTGGAACTGATGAGCTATAAGCACAAACTACACGCCAATTTCAAAGACAGCATGAAAAGAAAATGTAAAATAAATCATTAGTAACTTATAGTGACTATATGTAGAAATGACAATAGGTTGGATATACTGGGTTAAATAAAATATCTTCTTAATGTTAATTTCACCTTTTTAACGTGGCTACTAGAAAATTTCAAATTAGGTTAGGGGCCCTCATAGTATTTTGACAGGACAGAGCCTGCTACAGATCTGACTACCCTGGGAGGAAAGTCGGGGAGGGACATGCAAGGTAAGTGACATCCTAAGGATAGAAATAGCCCAGCCAGGACAGGGGGACTGTTCCCATCCCCTAACACACCAACAGAGTGAAGACCAAAAAGCAAGTAAAAACCAACCAACCAAACAAAAAGAACCATTATAGAAGAAAAGAGACTTAAGAGATATAAAAATCAAATGCAACATGCGGGATGTGGATCTTTCCAGATTTGAACAAACCAACTGTTAAAAGATATTTTTGAAGTAATGGGGGCATCTGATTACAGACTGGCCACCAGATGACACTAAGAAATTATTATGAATTTTATGAGATGTGTCAACTGGCAGGAAGGTTAGGCAGACAAAGTCCGCATCAGTCCGGCAGGAATCCGCACTGTGTCTCGGATTTGCTGTAAGCACCTAATAGGGTTGGGGTGGCGATCGAGGAGGATGGGCCGGGCACTGCAGCCCTGGGAGCCGGGAGACGGGCGTGCGGTGATTCACATTCTTCCTATTCTGTATGGTGCTTTTTGTTTGTTTGCTTGTTTTCTGTGTGAAAAGGTTGAAAAAAAGAGATTCTTTCTCCCTGAAAGTCCACTGGGCCTGGATGCGGTGACCCTGGGGTGTCCTCCCTGCTTGCAGAGAGCAGGGCCCCTGGGCCTTCCTCCCTGTGTGAGCCGGACGGGGAGGGCAGCCGAACACGCCGGGCTTGGCGCTCCTCTCTCTCCTCATTAAGGTGAGTGGCAACACCACAGATCACGTTCATTATCTGAAATGTGCGACTGTCAACGGCACTGCTCATGAAATTGGTTACAGTGCAATAACCTAATTTGTTCCTCTTTCTTATACTCGTTGTTTGCAAAACAGAAGTACATTTTCCCCGGCAAACGTTTCAAGAACAGTGACATGCAGACACTTAAGGTCCTTTTCATCATCCAAAGTACTGATACACTTTGGCTGCACCCAAGCGGAAGCATCTGCACAAATCACAGGCCATGGGGGCTACGCTCAAGTCCCAGGAGCAGCTGTCACACTCTCGCCTCACCCTTTTCAAATCCCTTCCACAATCCACCTTGCGCACGTTCACAAAAACCACCGAGTGTACCATTTTTATTCTCAAGGGGCTTGTCAGCCCGGTGGTCAGAAGTGCTAAGCTGGAGAAAACCCCCCTGTGGTCAGGACACTGCCACTTCCCAGGTGGCTGATGGGCCCTACGGTCAGATACTCCAGTCCTGGAAAGTGAGGCTGTTTTATGGGAGTTTGTCACAGGAGATGCCATCTCCCTACAGGGCTCTGGAGCCTGCCTGATCTTCTCGAAGGATTCCAAGCCAGCCCTCTCTCCCCAGCCCACGTGCAGTGGTGGTGGCCAAGGCGGTGGAGCGTGCCAAGTGACCTGCTGCAGCTCAGAGCTGTGGCTTCTCCTGGTTCCTCCGCCTGCCTCTCTTGTGCTTCAGGTCTGCTGAAGGTTGACAGGGAAACCGGGAAATGGCTGGTGAGGAAGGCCCGGTGCCCTCCTGTACCGAGGCCATGCTTCCCCTCTGCCTGCAGGATGGCGACCAGGGTGGGGCCCAGTGCCTGCTGCAGAGGACAGCCTGGAATTGCAGGGCCTCTCAAGCTAGGGGCCTTGACCTTGGGTCCTCCCTCCTCTCCTTCTCCAAACACACCTTCTCCAAACACACACGTGGCCTGACTCCTGTTTGACCTTGGAGAGCAGCTGGGATATCGAGCCCTCCTGCCAGCGTCCCTGGAGCTGACTCCCACTGCAGTCCTCACACAGACTTGGCTCAGGGACACCTTGAGGGACCCTGCAGGGAGGTGCCCTGAGGCCCAGGGGCCTAACTTAGTGGTCTCCAAACTGAGAAGGGCATCTGCAGAGCAGAGACCAACAGGAGGTGTATGAGAAGCAGACATGGGAACTCCTTATAACATGACTGTGAAAATGACTGTGCCATGTAACATTTGCTACATGAAAAGCTTACCTGTAGCGTACACATGTGTCAAAAAGCACAACAGACACCTGCAGGCCTGCCACCTGGTGAGGCAGTGCCACGTCAGCAATCACCCATGCATCCTCCCTGCCCACAGATCCCCCCCTTCCAGGTCCCCACTATCTGGAATATTATTAAAAACACTTATTTATTTATTATTAAGGTAGGATTGACAAATAAAAATTGTATTTATGGTGTACAATGTGATGTTTGGATGTACGCAGACATTGTGCAATGGCTAAGTCAAGCTAATTGACCTATCACTTTGCATACTTACCATTTTTTTGTCACGTAGAACTTTTAAAAATTCATTTAAAAACATTTCTTTCTTAACTATTCAATAGAACTCACTAGAGATGCTTCCTGGGCCTGATATGTTCTGTTTGGGAAGCCTATTAATGATACATTCAACTTATTTAACAGAAATAGTATTGTTCAGGGCCGGGAACAGTGGCTCACACCTGTAATCCCAGCGCTTTGAGAGACCAAGGCAGGTGGATCACTTGAGGTCAGGGGTTCAAGACCAGCCTGGCCAACATGGTGAAACCCCGTCTCTACTAAAAAAATACAAAAATCTAGCCGGGCGAGGTGGTGGGCGCCTGTAGTCCCAGCTACTCGGGAGGCTGAGGCAGGAGAATGGCGTAAACCCGGGAGGCGGAGCTTGCAGTGAGCTGAGATCCGGCCACTGCACTCCAGCCCGGGCGACAGAGCGAGACTCCGTCTCAAAAAAAAAAAAAAAAAAAAAAAAAAAAAAAAAAAAAAAAATGACCGGGCGCGGTGGCTCAAGCCTGTAATCCCAGCACTTTGGGAGGCTGAGATGGGCGGATCACGAGGTCAGGAGATCGAGACCATCCCGGCTAACACGGTGAAACCCCGTCTCTACTAAAAAATACAAAAAAAAACTAGCCGGGCGAGGTGGTGGGCACCTGTAGTCCCAGCTACTCGGGAGGCTGAGGCAGGAGAATGGCATGAACCCAGGAGGCGGAGCTTGCTGTGAGCTGAGATCCAGCCACTGCACTCCAGGCTGGGCGACAGAGCGAGACTCCGTCTAAAAAAAAAAAAAAAAAAAAAAAAAATATATATATATATATATATATATATATAAAATTAGCCAGGTGTGGTGGCGGGCGACTATAATACCAGCTACTCAGGAGGCTGAGGCAGGAGAATTGCTTGAACCCGGGAGGAGGAGGTTGCAGTGAGCTGAGATCGCACTACTGCACTCCAGCCCGGGCAACAGTGAGACTTTGTCTCAAAAAAAAAAAAAAAAAAAATAGTATTGTTCAGGTTTTCTGTTTCTTCTTATGTCACTCTTGGTAAGTTATGTCTTTTGGGGTGTTTGTACATTTTCTCTGAAGTACATCAAATGTATTGGTATGAGGTTCTTCATAAAAATCCCTTGCTATCCTCGCCACAAGGGGAGAACCGGCAGCGATGGCTCTTTCTCCCTCCTGATAGTGATCATTTGTGCTTTCTCTTTTTTGGTCTTGGTTGGTCATGCTGGCGGGCAATCAACTTTATTCATCTTTTGAAACAGGTATTTCTCTGTTTATCAATCCCCATTCTCACAAGATAAAGTTTAAGGAGAACGTGGCACACCCTGCTTGATAGGAAGCACTCAGTAAAAATTCTATATTTCAAAGCAACACTTAGCTGCAGTATTTCTGAGTAACACCAGGGCAACAATATCCTAAGAGCCTGAGGGTTCCCAGGACCCGACTCCACCCCAAAATGTGGAGCTGGGTGTGCTGCCCGAGGCTGGTGTCAGTGAGGCTCCCCTCAGACCTCACCACGGGGCAGGGCTGCTCTCACTGACGTGCGCCTGTGGCCAGCCTGCCTCTGACTAGCCTCCTCGGTCGGTCCCTCTGCAGCACGATCCCATTCCTGGAGAGTCCCATTTGGGGACGGCGATTCAGGGCCAGGAAGCAGGGGTGCCTCAGGCACACAGGAGCTCTCTGCCTTGCCTCCCTCAGCCAGCAGCCACACACCTGTGAATCACTCAACAATGGCTGGGACAGAGGGGAGCCTGAACCCAGGGACAGCAGAGGGAAACAATGGCGGGATCCAGGGTGCTGCTCAGGGCAGTGGTGGCCCCTGACAGTGGACCCAGGCTGGACAGAGAAGGCCTGGGGTTAGCAGAGAGGTGCTACCGGCTGAGCCCAGCTCAGGCCTGAAACCCATGGCTGCTCAGCACGTGTCTGTTGGGTGGTCCACGTGATGGACAGATGGGAGGCTGTGAGCAGAGAGAGGCCCACAAAGACAGACAGTGAGAGCAGTCCACGCTCAAAAATAGCCCAGACTGTCAACAGCACAAACCCCAGACAGCAGGCTGAGCTCAAGGCCCACCCTGGCTGCACGGCCCTGGGATGCCCCCTTGTGTCCCTGAGCCTCAGTTTCCCCATCTGTAAATCGATGGCAGCTGCTGTGGGAATTACCTGAGGCCACAGGTACTCAGCCAATGGCACTGTGTGGGTGTTTAAACCATCACAGACAGCAATGGTCATTTTACTATGTATTAGTTAGCCAGATTGGCACTTTTGAATACTGTCTGGATTTTAAAACAAACAACTAAACAATTTCCTGACCAAATGACCCGGGTAGAGATTTCCTCTGCAGGGGCATTAATTAGCTGATTCCAAGAGTCTGCACTCCGTCCCACCCTTAGCGACATTCACTGCACGTAAAGCAGAAATGCACCAATTAGGATGCTGCTGTGGGACTAGAAGGCCTTGAACTGGCAACAGTGGTGCCAGTTAGCTTATTCAAAATTAATAAACCAAGGTGACCCCTCCCTTCCTTCCCTCTCTTCCTCTCTTCCCTTCCCCTCCCCTCCCCTCCCTCCTTCCTTCTTTCCCAGATGGGATCTTGTTCTGTAGCCTTGAACCCCTGACCTCAAGCGATTCTCCTACCACAGCCTCCCAAAGCGGTGGGGCTACAGGTATCAGTGACCTCACCTGGCTCATACTAAATTTCTTGAACGTGCATTGGAATTGTGGTTTTGTAGAAGAATTTCCATGTTCTTTTTTTTTTTTTTTTTTGAGACGGAGTCTCGCTCTGTCGCCCAGGCTGGAGTGCAGTGGCGCGATCTCCACTCACTGCAAGCTCCCCCTCCCGGATTCACGCCATTCTCCTGCCTCAGACTCCCGAGTAGCTGGGACTACAGGCGCCTGCCACCATCCCTGGCTAATTTTTGTATTTTTAGTAGAGACGGGGTTTCACCGTGTTAGCCAGGATGGTCTCGATCTCCTGACCTTGTGATCCACCCGTCTCAGCCTCCCAAAGTGCTGGGATTACAGGCGTGAGCCACCGTGCCCGGCCAGAATTTCCGTGTTCTAAGGTGATGCTGATGTCTTGATTCCTGTTGCTTACTCTTAAATGGCTTAGTAAAAATAATGAGCAAATGTTCCAAAATGTTAAAAACTGGGCCGGGCGCGGTGGCTCCTGTCTGTAATCTCAGCACTTCGGGAAGTCAAGGCAGGCGGATCACAAGATAAGGAGTTCAAGACCAGCCTGGCCAACATGGTGAAACCCTGTCTCTACTAAAAACACAAAAATTATCTGGGCGTGGTGGCACGTGCCTGTAATCCCAGCTACTCGGATAGGCTGAGGCCGGAGAATTGCTTGAAATGGGTCCTGGGAGACAGTGGTTGCAGTGAGCCGAGATTGCGCCACTGCACTCCAGCCTGAGCTATAGAGCAAGATTCCATCCAAAAAAAATTGATGGATTTATTTAATAGATGAAGAGTACACCATTCTTTATGGAGCTTTCCAAGTAGAAAGGCTGTAGACATCTCTAGGTCCCAGAGATCATGGCAGCCCCTCAATCCAATCCTCTCCTTGCTAAAAGCCAACATGGACTAAGCAGGAGAGTGAATAACACCACCCATGCCCAGGCCCACGCCTCCAGCACCCACACCCACGCCTCCAGCATCCACGCCCACACCTCCAGCACCCATGCCCATGCCTCCAGCACCCATGCCCATGCCTCCAGCATGAGAGGGGAGCGAATAACACCACCTATGCCCATGCCTCTAGCATGAGTAGGAGACAGGGTGCGCCCTCCTCTAACTGATGCGGGCGAGGAAAGAACACCCCAACCTTCAGAACTGGCTCCAGGGCCCACACTGGCATTGATGGGGTGTGGGCTCAGGGAGAAGCACTGTGGGAATGAGGAGAGGGGAGCTGGGGCCAAGAACTAAGGAAAAAAGAAAGTCCTTTAGCCAAGTGTGGTGGCAGGTGCTTGTGGTCTCAGCTACAGAGGCTGAGGTGGGAGGATCGCTTGAGCCCAGGAGTTGGAGGCAGCAGTGAGCTGTGATCGCACCAGTGCACTACAGCTGGGTGACAGAGCGAGACCCTGGCTCTAAATAAAAACAAGAAGAAGAAAGTCCCACCCGACATGGGGAAACAGAGCATGCCTAGGGGTGGGTGTTGGAGCACTGGCGGCTGGGGAACTGAAAGGAGACAGCAGTGGAGCCCGGAGGTGGCTGTCTCAGGAAGGCCCTGCTTCTAGGGGCCAGACATGTGGCCTGGAAGTAGAGGCAGCCTTCGGAGGCTTGCTAATAACAGACAGGAAGTAGCAAGCGTGGATGTTCAAGGACCTGTGGAAGCAAAGGTGAATTGTAAACTCAGAAAACACAAGTCCACTCCCGCCTCCCAAAGGACAAGGAAAATGGTGCACTTCACTCCGCCAACAGGAGAGGGGACTCTTACACTAAGAAACCTACTATGGTTCCCAAACCCCCAGCTCCTGCCTACAGCCATCTGTTATTACCAGTCCAGGCAAATTAAGACATTTCTAAGTTAACAGATAATATCCATACAAAGCCAGTATACAGCGCCGACACTAATCCTTCCCACAAACACACGACACCTCAACTTGAATTACCGAATGCTACGGTCTGGAAGTTTACGTCCCCCAGAATTTATACATTGAAACACAGTCCCCGGTGTGATGGCATTTTGGGGGGGCCTTTGGGAGGTGATTAGGTCTCGAGGGCAGAGCCCTCATCAATAAGATTAGTGCTCTTAGGGAAGAGGCTCCCGAGAGCTCTCTGGCGCCTTCCTCCATGTGAGGGCGTGAGGAGAGGAGCCATCTGCGAACCAGGATGCGGCCCTCACCACGCACCTTGATCTCGTACCTCCAGCCTCCAGAACTGTGAGAAATCATTCTGATATTTTGTTAGCGCAGCCTGAACAGCTGAAGACACACTAAAAATTCAGACACATGAAGAAAAACCCTAAATTATACATTTAAAAAACTCAACAGAAATGAACCCAAAAAAAGGTAAATGTGAAATTAGAGTTGCCTGAACTCACAAAAGAAAATGAGGCAAAGACCATCATCTCAGAAATGAAGACTGAATTAGAAAATCTCTTAGGGAGAATGGATTTGACTAAAAGCTTAATAGTGTTCATTAAGGAAATGAATGAAAACAACCATAAAACAAAAATAAAAGTCATCGAGAAAGCAATCTAGAAGATACATGGAAAAAAGATCTAACACAAACATATTATTGGCATCCCTGAAGATAAAAGGTAAAATAATGGTACATAATTAACATTTAACACTATAATCTAAGAAAATGTTTCAGAAATAAAAGAAGACTTAAATCTGCGTATTCAAAGAGTCCGCCACATACCTGAAATCAGTTCCAAGACAATGCCTAGTAAAATGATTAGACTTTAAAAATAAAGAAAAAAAATTCTTTGGAGCTCCAGAAAAACAATCAAGTCACTTACAAAGGAAAGAAAAGCATGTTTATATCAGACATCTTGTTGACAATGTACAAGCAATGCAACCCATAACAACATTTGTAAAAATTTAAGGAAGGACAGAAAGTAAGAGGCAAGGATTTTATAACCAGCCAATCTCTCCTTCAAGTAGCAAGAGTATAGAAAGCAAGCAGGAAATACAGTACTCACGAGTCTTTCTTAAGGAACCATCAGAAGCTAAGCTTTGTCCAGTCAAAGGGTGACTGGGAAAACTTTGGCAAAAATAAATATTAGTAATCAGAATCCAACACCATTGTGGCAGGCAGTCTCTATGGCGCTCACCCACATGAGAATCTCTACCTCTTGGTGTTCACACATTTGGGACTGAGTGGGGCTTTTGACTTTCCTCCAACCAATAGCCTATGGCAAAGATGACAGGATATCACTACTGGGATTACGTTACGTTGTTCTATCGTGTATGTGACGTCATACTATGTGATGTTTTGTTACATCTAGTCTCTAGAGACTCTTTCCTGGCTTGACAGAGTAAGCAGTCATGCTGGGAAGCCCACGTGACAGAGAACTGTGGGTGGTCCCTAGGAACTGGGGGTGACCTTTAGAAGTTGAGGTTGGCCTCCAGCCAACATCTAGTCAAAAATTTAAGCTCTAAATATAACTACAAATAACTAAATACTGCCAACAACCACATGAGTGGATGAGCAAATCCTTCCCTAGCTGAGTCTCTACATGAGAACCTAGTCCTGGCCACCACCAGCAGTACTCAGCTAAGCCATGCCCAGACTCCTGATCCACAGAAATGATGAGCTAATAAGCATGTGTTGCTTTAAGCCACTAGGTCAATGATAAGTTATTACACAGCAACAGATAACTAATACAATGATATCAAAACATACTACAGGCTGGGCGCAGTGGCTCACGCCTGTAATCCCAGCACTTTGGGAAGCCAAGGCGGGAGGATCACTTAAGGCCAGGAGTTCGAGACCAGCCTGGCCAACATGGTGAAACCCCGTCTCTACCAAAAATATAACTTAACCGGGCATGGTGGTGCATGCCTGTAATCCCAGCCACTTGGGAGGCTGAGGCAGGAGAATCACTTGAACCTGGGAGGCAGAGGTTGGAGTGAGCCGAGATCATGCCACTGCACTCCAGCCTGGGTAACAGAGTGAGACTCTGTCTCAAAAAACAAACAAACAAACAAACAAACAAACAACAACAAAAAAGTGAAATTTGGGGAGAGGCAAAAGTTCTATGCAGCTTTTTGACTGTGTGTGGGTCAGCATCCCTAACCTTCTCATTGTTCGAGGGCCAACTGTAATTGCTAAACTGTATTCCATTGTATGGACATATATCTTGTTTATTTATTCACCAGTTGATGAACAACTGCATTGTCTCTACTTTTCTGGCCATTATAAGCAATGCTGTTATGAGCATTTGTGTACAAGTCTTTGCGGGGACATTTCATTGTTTTCATTTCTCTTAGCTTCCTGGGAGTGGGACCATTGGTTCATACGGTATTTTTATGTTTAAATTTTAAAGAAACTGCCAAACTATTTTCTACATCATGTCCAAGTGGGACTTATTTCAGAAATGCAAAGATGGCCTAGTGTTAATATTCATACGTTTTGTGTCTTACTGTTTACCTCACCCTAGTCCCAGACCTGATATCGGGAAATCCATCGCTGACTCATTATGATAATAGCGCTAAGGAGAAACATCAGATCATTATCTCCATACATGGCTCCAACAAAGTCCAACACCAATCCTGATTTTTAAAACCACCAACAAAATACGAGCCAGTGGATATTTCCTTATCTATCTATCTATCTATCATCTATCTATCTATCTAATCCATCTATCTATCTCTTCCCATCCTGAAGTCAGCATCTTTCTTAATAGGGGAAGTATTAGAGGCCTTTTTACTAAAGTCAGGAACAAGGTAAGGAGGCCCACTACATCCAATATTTAATACTGAATTGGAGTTATTCAGCCAATTTAATAAGATAAAAGAAAGCATAAAAATCAATAGAGAAGCAGTAAAGCTATTTGAATTTGTAGATGACAGAATGACTAAGAGAATCAAAGATAAAACTAACAACAGGCCGGACATGGTGGCTCATGCCTGTAATCCCAGCACTTTGGGAGGCCGAGGCAGTGGATCAGCTGAGGTCAGGAGTTCAAGACCAGCCTGGACAAGATGGCGAAACCCCGTCTCTACTAAAAATACAAAAATTAGCTGGATGCGGTGGCAGGTGCCTGTAATCTTAGCTACTTGGGAAGCTGAGGCACGAGAATCACTTGAACGTGGGAGGCAGAGGTTGTGGTGAGCGGAGATCACGCTACTGCACTCCAGCCTGGGTGACAGAGCGAGACTCTGTCTCAAAAAAAATAAAATAAATAAATAAATAAAAGACTAACAATAAAACTAACAATAAAAATTCAGGTAAGACAGAAAGATACAAAATAACATACACAAAACAGTAGTCAATTCAAAGATATAATTGAAAAAACCATTTATAGTAGTAATACACAAGGTAAAAATACTCATGAATAAACTTCCTAAGAAATATGAAAAACATATATGAGGAAAACTTCAAAACACTCCTAGAAGTAGTCTTGAACAAACAGAAAGATATCTCTTGGTTTTGGATAAGATAACTCAACTTCATAAAGATGCCAATTATCCTAAAGTTAATATATAAGCCTAATATAAACTTAATATGATCTCCTTCCCGACCCAAATACCAGCAACACGCTGCAATAGCCAGGAAATCCTTGCAGCAAAAAGCAGTGGAAGGAATTTGCCCACCAGATAGTAAAACACAACAAGGAGAGTTGAGCCCAATCTCTCTCCTCTATTGCAATGGTCTTGAATAAAATTTTCTTTGCCATTATTTATTATTATTATTATTATTATTATTATTTCGAGACAGAGTCTCGCTCTGTCGCCCAGGCTGGAGTGCAGTGGTACGATCTCAGCTCAGTTCACCAAACTCTGCCTCCCGGGTTCAAGCAATTCTCGTGCCTTAGCCTCCCAAGTAGCTGGGATTACAGGCATGTGCCACCACACCCGGCTAATTTTTTACATTTTTTGGTAGAGACAGGGTTTTACCATGTTGGCCAGGCTGGTTTCAAACTCCTGACCTCAAGTGATCCACCCACCTCAGCCTTGCAAAGTGCTGGGATTACAGGCGTGAGCCACTGTTCCAGGCCCTCTTTGTCTTTAAATATATATATATTTTTTCTCTCTCTTTCACCAGTATGTGAACAGATGGAATAGACAGACCTGTGAGACAAACTAGAAAGCCCAGAAACAGGCCCAGGGCTTGGATGTTTAGTGTATGATGAAGGTGCATTTCAAATCACTGGAGGAAAGATGACCTTTTAAATAAATGGCATTGGGATAGAGTGCTAGACATTTAGAAAAAGACTAAATTGGATCCACAGACTAAGTACAAAACTAAACAAATATTAGAAAACACAGATGATTGCTTTATAATTGGGCTTTTCATAGTTAGAAAAGTCTAACTATGATTCCAAATCTATGTGAAAAGATGTCCAATTTCATTTATAATAATAGAAATATAAATTTAAAATACACTGAAATACTATTTCTCAGCTCTCAAACCAGCGAGGCTGTGGGGAAACAGAAGACGCTGTGATACACTGGTGGTGGGAATGAATGCAAAATGGTGCTACCTCTTGACAGGGAATGTGGAACTAGCTAACAAAATAAATCCATATTCACTCCTACTTCTAGAAATGTGTTCTAAATAGACACCTTTGCAAATATTAACAATATAGGTGTAAGGTTATCCATTACTCCATTATTTTAAATGTAAAAAAGGCTCGGAAAAAAACAAAATGTTCATCCACAGGACATAATTTGAATAAACAATAACAGTACAGCTACAGAACGGAATGCTACGTGAGTGTAAAAAAGAATGAGGCAGGTCTCCACGAACTGGTAAGAAGTTATTTTCAGGACATACTTCTAATTGAAGAAAAACAAGAAGCTGCATGGCTAACTTTTGTGATAATGCTTAAATGACTTGTTTTGCAGAAAGACACACAGGAAGGATAAACCAGAAAATATTTTAAATGGCTACCAATGGTGTGGGAACAAGGAGGAAGACGCAGGGGTGGATTGAGACCTCTAAGGATAGCTTTTTAATAGCTTTGACCTTTAAACCACGTGTTTTACATACTCAAAAAAATAAAATTACATCCTAAAGTCTAAAGGAAAAAAACCTCCAAATTGAATGCAAGAAGAAACACACGAAGCTATCAGTGTGTCCGATTGATAACATAACCACACAGCACTCTGCCTGCACACCCGTGGAAATCCCGATGCTGACCTAGTAGGTTTTGGTTGGCTTTGGTGTGGATGCAGTAATTCTGAAACTATTTCGGGGTGCATTGTAGGGCTAAGTAAATGACTAAACATATTAATGTTTGGGGGAACAAGGTTCTCACTGCAGGAGAAAGGGAATGGAAATATTAATTTTTAGTAAAAAAGAAAGGTGTCTTCGCTTGATCCACTGACAAGGCCTAGAGGCAGCGAGTGTACGCCCCACACTAAGCCCGGGTCCCACGTGAGGAGCCAAGGCCCCTTGAAGAAATGGCTCTGGGTCTAGGTCCAGGTACAAGTGAGAGCCGGAACCACCCCAGAGACTGGCGTGGAATGGCAGGAGGGTGCAGACCCCGGCCTGAAAAGGGCCAGGTCCCGGGCAGGGCCCCACATCTGGCGGCCCGCGGGCTCCTCCTCGCCAGTCCCGCCCGGGCTCCGCAGCCTATGGGTCTCTCGCCTGCCTTCCCTCTCCGGCCCTGGCAGTGCGCCCACCCGCCGCCAGGGGCAGCCTTTCAACGCCCAACCTCAAACCCCCGGGGCTGCCCAGGACATCCAGACCCCGCACGGACTCGACTCCAGCTCCGCCCCCTCCTGCCCTCAGGGATCTCACCCACGCTGTTCCCCCAGGCTCCCGGTCCATCACAGCACAGGCAGGGCTCCCCGCTCGCTCGGGACAGCCTCCCTGACCAGACGAAGGCTCCGCCGCGCCCTGGTCTCCCTCTGCCCCAGTCACCCCACTGCATGTTCTTCCCAGCACGCATTCTTGGCCATGTCCTTGCTTTTCCCTTTGATTCCTTGTTTGCTGTCCCCTCCCACACCAGCTAGTGAGCATTTACGGGGGCAGGCAGCAGGCGGCGCACACTACGCGCTCAATGAATGCGCTGGGCCAGTGAGTGGACAACCCTAGTCCCACTCCACCAGTCGCCTGGCACAGCGGCTGCACTACGGCTATTGCAGCCAGTCCTACCAGAGGTGGGACCCCAGCGTTGCCACTCCATGGTCCCGCCGCTCTCTAAGCCTCAGCTACTCCACCTACCTGGCAGGCAGAGCTTCCCAGGACTCTTCTCAGGCTCCCGGGGCTCGGTAGAACTTCTGTCTCCCCCACAGCTCCAGGAGGCAGGAGGTAGGGGCCGGGATGAGCTCCTCCATCACCCCAACTTCCCAGCTCTTTCTCAGTTTCCCACGCCCACGCAGAGCATGGGGCGGTGTCGGCAGCACCCTTCCCCAAGCCCCTCCAAGCATCGCCTTCCCAATCTAAATACAAAGAGTGGACCAGGTGGTCCCTTGATGCCGTCCGCTGTCACTGCGTGAGAGACACACCCAGGACTCCCAGTAGACCCCACTGTTCTCGCAGGCCCTCTGAGAGTAGTAGCACTGATCCTTTCCTCAAATCCGATCCCATCCTCAAGGGCAACAGCACCCTCTTCCCCCAGGCGCAAGGTCCTTTCCCTTCTGTACCTGCACTGGCAGGTCTGCCCTGCCGTCCCCATTTCATAGAGAGGGAAACTGAGGTCCGGTACGGGCGGAGGCTTTGGTCCAGGCTGGCTTTTCCTGCCACGCGAGTGGGTGAAAGAAGCTTGCTCTTCGCGCCCAGCAGGGGCTGGGGGCGCGCGGCAGAGCCGGGTCTCCCGCCGGGTGGCCGGGGGTGTGCCCTTAGGGTCCCCTTCCCGCCACCCCTGCGCCTCCAGTCCCAGCAGCCGCTGGGACCCCGCCCTGCTGACCCCGGCGCACGCTCCCGAGCCGCGCGCAGCCTCCCGCCACCTGCCGACCCCGCCACGCGGACCGCACACTCACGTGCGCCGCGGCACCCGGCCCCGCCGGCCGGCCACGCGCACTGTCACCACGCGCGAACCTGTGCTCCGGGTCAGGCCCGGGCGTGTCCTCCAACGGCCCGGACACCGGCCGTCCCCGCCGGGCTCGCTGCCCAGCACCCACGCCGCGACCTCGCCCGCGCCCCGCGCCCGCCGGCAGCGCTCCCCAGCCCCCGCGAGCCCGCGCCCTGGCCCGCTCTGCCAGGTGTCCCCGGCCGCGCACCACTCACCGACTCCCGGCGCGCCCGAACTCCGGGCCCGGCCCATGGGCAGCGCCCGCTGCGAGCCTCGGCGCCGCGGACCCCGGGCGCCGCGGGCCCGCCGCCGCCGCCGCCGCCCGCCCGCCCGCTCCCAGCGCAGCCCGCACGAGCGCTTGGCGGCGGCCCCAGAGTAGAGAGGCGCGGCGCCCCCTCGTGGCAATCTGGGAGCGAGGAGCGGGCGGGGCGCGGGGTGGAGCTGCGGGAGCCCCACGGGCGGCGCTGCACACCCGCGCCTTCCGCGCCCAGGCCGCGGGGTCTCGGCCAAACGCCCCCCCTGCGTTCAGGCCTCCGCGGCGGCTAGCCCACCGCGCCAGGACAGCCAGCTCAGACCGTCAGACGCTGCCCTCTGGAGCGCGGACCCTGGCGGACGCTGCGCCGAGCTGCCCCAGCCTACCCCTCACCCGGTGGGCCTCTGGCGCCCCAAAACCCAGTTCACCCTGTCTTCTCAAGACTGGGCCCGGCCTCGTTCTCTGGGCTGGCCTCCTACCATGGCCACCTAGGTTGCCTGTGTCCCCGAGTGGCACAACCCTGGATAGGCATCCATCAGGGGATGAGTAAAGGGCGCCCCCTCCCCCGACCCCGCCACCTTCTCGGTGCTCTCCTGTGGCTCCCAGGGAGGGTGGATGCCACTTTGAAGACACCAGGGTGCTGGGAGGATGGCGATGCGCGATTTCACTTATAGAAAGGGAGAGGGGCTCTAACAGGATCCAGTGGCCTCCTTGAACTGGGTCCACCTTCAGTGAAAGTTCCCTGGTTGGTTCCAGCATAGAGGTCAGGACACCTGTCCTCGTGTGTCCAGTTTGTCCCTTCCGCTGGGTTTGTGGTCTCGCTGACTTCAAGAATGAAGCTGTGGACCTTGGCAGTGAGTGTTACAGCTCTTAAAGGTGGTGCGGACCCAAAGAGTGAGTATCCGCAAGATTTATCATGAAGAGCAGAACAAAGCTTCTACAGCACTGAAGAAGACCTGAACAGGTACCTGCTGCTGGCTGGCCAGGAGTGGGCGGACAACTTTTATTCCCTTATTTGTCCCCGCCCATGTCCTGCTGATTGGTCCATTTTACAGAGTGCTGATTGGTGCATTTACAGTCCTCTGGCTAGCCAGAAAATTCTCGCAGTCCTCACCCAACCCAGAAGTCCAGCTGGCTTCACCTCTCACTCTACTTTAGTCAGGACCTGCCTGATGAGATGTGGCCCAAAACAACCCAACCAGCTTGAGCAAAAAGAACTTACTGGCTTGTGGATCATAAAAAGCCAAGGTTTGCTGCTTAGAGGAATAGCTAGATCCAGGTGCTTAACCTGTCTGCATAGAAACCGGCCTCCCCTATCTCCCAGTCTTTCTGTGGCAGAGTGGCCTTGGGTTGACACCTCAGAGAGGGCACGTCTGCCTGATAGTTACAAGGACAAACTGTGGCTGCCACACACAAGCTCCGAGGAGCCGTGCTTAGGCCATTTCCGCAGACCTAGGGAGCAAGAATAACAGGCCTGGTGTTGTCTTGGTAGAGCTGGGGCAGAGTTAGCCATGTGTCAGCTTTGAGCATGGAGCAAGGTGCTGTTCCAGGCTTCCCTGAAGGCTGTTTCTGGAAGAATGGACAGGTTAAAAACCACAGAGTCCAGCCCATTTCTTGAACTGTTAGAGAAACTGAGTCCTGGAGAGAGTGGGCATCTGCCTAGGGCTTACAGATGTATTAGAATCAATGTGGGCCGGCTAGGCTGGGCAGTGAGGCAGCAGGGCTGGGGCCAGGGCCAGGGCCAGGGCCAGAGGCTGGTCCTAGGGAGGGGTGATGTCTGAGACCAAGGGTCAGGTGTGGGGAAAGGGAGGGGGAACAGAGGCGGGCACTTGGTCTGGGGTGAGCTTCCAGCAGGTAGACAGATGCACCTCAGGGTGCAGGCACTGGGCCACTCCCTGCATCTTCTCTGATTATCACCCTGTGCCCCTAAGCCTCAGGTCCAGTCCCAGAGTGCCCCCTGGATGAAGCCAGGAGTCTAGGAGGAGAGGCTGCAAGAGGGACCTTGGAAGAGCTGACCCACTCGGCTGTGTTGTTCTGGAGTCCGGGCGGCACTGAGCAGCTCTCCTAACCAAGTGCAGCTCAGCGGGGTGAGGCCAGCCTTTCCCAGCCCTCCCTTGCTCTGTGAGCAAAGGCTTGCTGTGCCCTGATAAAGCACTTTCTCCAGCAAGTGGCTGGGGCCACTGAGGTATGATTGTCCTGCTGGGAGCAGGGCAGGGGACGCTTGGATGAGGCCAGAACAGCTGGAACATAGGTGTGGACTAGCTTATGGCCACAGCTCCATGTCCCACAGGGGTGAGGGTGGCAGAGCTATGCTCTGGGACGAGGGAGAAGACTGTGTTCCCTGAGGTCTCCTGTGTCCTCTCCCTGCCAGACCCACCGCTGCCGAGAGTTGGGCCTGTGCTGAGGAAGAAGCATGAGCTGCAGTCGCGGCCACCACCGGGAAGGTCTTTGAGCCTCGCGGCCAGCGAGGAGTTCTGTCCTGAGTCCCCAGCCTCGTGGGACCCTGGCTGCAGGTGCCACCACTGGACCCTGGGAGGCATCTGCCCCCGCCCCCTCAGAGCCCACCCAGGAGCACCCTCTAGCAAGAAGCCTCTCCTGCCCAGCCCCTACCCAGCCCGCCCAACTTCTCACTCCAGAACATGCCCCAGGACTAATCCCTGAGTGAGGGCACTGGGACAGAGGGTGAGCCATCCCTAGGGCCATCAGCTCAGTCTCCCCTCACCCCACCACTGCCCTGAGACATCTATCAGGTGGAGACTTACCCAGGGCCTGTGTGTGCCGGGCATCATGCTGGGTGCTGGGAATATAGCAGAGAGCCCGACACGGGGTTCCTGCCCCCTGGAACTCACAGTTTAGAGAAGGGAGGCTGAAGACTAACCTGAAAGGCTGAAAACAGTGTTTACTGTTTTAAACAAAAGAGTAGAAACAATCATTTCGGAGAGCGCTAAGTGCCATGAAGGAAGCCATACTGGGGAGGTGGTTGAGTGCGGCGGGCTGCTTTAGAAGGGAGGGCCCAGGAAGGGCCTCTCCAGGCACATCAGGTGAAGAACTGGCCACACAGGGTCTGGGAAACGGACCTGGGCAGAGGGAAGAGCAAGGGTGAGTCCCTGTGGCTGGCATGGACTTTGCATCGTTTTTGGAAAAAAAGAGGCTGGAGAGTGGCTGGAGCCAAGGTGGAAGGGAACAGGGCCAGGCAGGGTGTCCAGGCAGGCAAGGAGCTGGATCCTGTCCTCCAGGTGTTGACACAGGGGCAGGTGTGGCCGCAGCCCTGCCAGCAGCACCCCCAGCAAGAGGGGGTGGTGCCGTCCCCAGATGTAGGGGTCCTGACACCCACGAAGCCTTTCCCAGCACCTTCAGCCCCTGTGTAGCTGCCCCTGTCCTGGATGGCACATCCTGCACACATGTGACTCTGGGAGACCTGAGTGTGCCCCACCAGTTCAGCACTGGGTTAGTGGAGCTGGAGTCCTTGTTCACCGGGCATGGCCATGAGGGACAGGCAGCAGGCCCACGAGGAGGTGGCGGGCAGGGGAGAGCTGCTGAGTACAGACCTGGGCAGGGGGCAGGGGGCAGGGAACAGGGCAGACCTGAAGGCTGTGTCTGGGGGAGATGCCATAGGACTGGATGATGGAGAGATAGGAGAATGTGTGAGAAGTGACAGCGATGGCAGGGGTCCTGGCAGGGTGAATGGGGCACCTTTCCCAGGAGGGCGAGGAGCCCCTTCAGAGCAGACAGCACCTGCTGGGACTGTGGGGCCAGGGGCATGTGGAGGAGGTCTGGAGGCAGCAGGACCTGTGGATGCTTGCCTGGTGTGGGTCCTCAGGGAGGAAGGAAGGACAGCATGGGCTCCAGCAGCTGCAGGCACTTACACAGAGCAGGAGCCTGTGAGGCCCTGCAGTACGTCTGCCCCGGATGCTTGGCACAGCCACAGCAGGTGACTCAGGGAAGGGGCACCAGGCAAGGCTGCTGAGCAGGATCACCAATAAAATCAGGAAATAATGAGGACAGAACTTTGGGCTCTGGCCAAAGCATTTTATTAGCCGACCCGTAACTCATCCATTCTTGGTCTGGTGAAAACCCTCCAAAGTTACTGCAAGGGCAGAGCTCCAGGAGAAGTCACCCTATAGGCAGCCACTGGAGGGGCCACATTTAATTATCCTTTACAGTCCAGGGCTGCCAACCCACTGAGCCTGGGCTGGGAGGAGCAAGAGAGAGGGGTGTGTGTGTGTGTATGGACGTGCACATGTGTGCATGCATGGTATATGCAGTATGTGGATGTGCATTTGTGTGAATGTGTGGTGCTGTGTTCCATGCAGGTGCATGCAAAACATGTGTGTAATGTGTGTGTGCTATATGCTTGTGTATGTAGTGCTGTGTTTTGTGCACGTGTGTGTGCTGTATATATGTGATGCTGTGTGCATGAGTGTGTGATATATGCATGTGTATGTTGTGTGCTGTGTGCATGTGTGTGGTGCTGTGTGCATGCTTGTGCTCTATGCATGTGTGTGGTGCTGTGTGCATGTGTGTGGTGTATGCATGTGTGTGCTGTGTGCATGTGGGTGTGCTGTGTGTATATGTGTGGTACTGTGTGCCTGTGTGTTCTGTGCATGTGTGTGTAGTGTATGCATGTGGTATGCTCTATGTGTGTGCGGTGTGCATGTGTGTAGTGCTATGTACGTGTGTGTGCTGTATGCATGTGTGTGCAGTTTGTGCATGTGTGTGATGTATGCATATATGTGGTACTGTGTGCATATGGTATGCTGTGTGTATGTGTGTGTTGTATGCACGTGTGTGGTATTGTGTGCACGTGTGTGTGGGGGTAAGTGTGGGTCTGATCCCGATCTGGACTGGCCCAATGATGAAGGAAAGCATCATAGATGGGATCCCTGGAAGCAGAGATAGAGATGTGGGTGCAGGTTGTTTATGTGGGAGGGGATCCCAGGTGACCAGGCTGGTGGAGCCCCTTTGGGGAACTGCAGGAAGCGTCTCGCAAGTCTGCTGGGCAGAGGATTTCCCCCATGTCTCCTATGCTTTCAGGTTGCTCCTGCATGAAGGCTGAGGAGACTTCCAGGACTTAAGAAACATTTCAGAGGCAGAAATGCAGGAGCTGGACATGGTCACTGCAAGGTTTCAGCTCAGAGCCATTTGCTCAGTGTGCTGAGCGCAGGCGGAGAGCTCGTGGTGCAGGTACAAACCTTGCTGGCTGTGGTGCACCTGTCGGAACACTCAAGATTCCCTCAGGTCCCGCATTAAGTCCACGAGGTCACCTCCCTCCTCCACCACCCCTGCTAGGATCCCCTCACCCATAGGCAGTAGGTGGCGTATCCAGGGGTGACCTGCAGTGTCGGAGCACGGGTAACCAGGCTCTCCTTGGGCCATGCCGTCTATGTTTATAACAGGACATGGAAATGAGAGGGGCCTGTGGGTCCTCTGAGTCCTAGACATCATCCCCTCACCCAGTCATGCTTCACCAGGAGGGCTGGGTGCCCCTGCTGGCAGGGACTCCTGGCCCCACCTGCTGAATCACTGACATGAGCGGTCCCAGGTGTCCTAGAGCATGGGTTTAGGTTCGGAGAGTCCTCCTGGGTCCTGGGGAAAGTGTCCAGCAGAGTGAAATCTGCAGGCACGGGAAGCACCTCTCGAGGGTCTTCAGCCCCAAAGCTTGGGGGAAGTTGTGACTCGATGGGGCCGTCAGGTTGTAGCTGGGGGCCGGGGATGTAACCTTCCTCTTCCCTCCAGAGTACCCCAGAGCACCCGTCACACTCAAGGTTTCATCTCTCCAGGGCTGTCAAATGTCAGTTCATGTGGAATCACCTGGAATGCCTAGGAAAAGCCAGCAACCTAGGCTCAGGAGTGGGGTTGGGGTCTGGGTGGCCCTGCACTCAGTATCGGGAACAGGTGGCCCAGGTTGTAGCTGATGCAGGCTGAAGATGGGCAAACTCAAGAAATGCTGGTGTAGGGGGATCCAGGTTTATCATCCCCATCTGTGGTAGGCAGAATTAATGACCCCTAAAGAAGGCCACTTTTTAATCCCCAGAACCTGTGGCTATGTTACCTTAGGGGCCCAAAGGGACCTGGCAGGTGGAATTAGGTTATGGATCTTGAGATTGTGAGATGATGCTGGATTATCCCGGCGAGCCCAGCGTGATCACAGGGGTCCTTACAAGTGGAAGAGGGAGGCAGAAGGCAATCAGGGAGGTGGTGATGGGAGCAGGGTCTGGGAGATGCTGCCCTTCCAGCTTTGGAGGAAGGGGCCATGAGCAGAGGAATGTGGGTGGCTAGAAAATGCCAAGAAACAGATTCTCCCCAAGGGCCTCCAGAAGGAACCAGCCCTGCTAACTCATTGCTTGCAGCCCACTAAGACCCACGTTGGACTTCTGACCCACAGAACCGTGCTGCTTTGAGCCACTAAGTCGGTGGTAATTTGCAACCACAGCAATAGGAAAGGAAGACACCATCCCACAAGACAGGCTGGGAAAATCGGGCCACCGGTGCAGGCGATGCTGGGAAAATCGGGCCACCGGTGCAGGCGATGCCCAAGCCTCCCACGTCTCTCACTGGCTGCCCCATGTGGGTGGGAGCCTGTGGGACTGGGCTTGGGCTACTGCCCTCCCCAGAGCCAACAGCCTGGCTGGGCAGAATGGTCGTGAAGCAGTGCTGGCCTCCCCCGGGAGCTGGCTTAAGGCGCATGTCCCCTAGGCCCCTGCCCAGACTTCTGACTCAGAGGGTTTGGGCAGGGCCAGGGAATCCGAGTCTGTTAGGTGCCCCCGTGGTTCTGAGCCCAGCCAAGTTCGGGAGCCATTGCCTCAACTGATTCCTTCCCGTGCGTTATGGCTGGGCCTGTCGCTTTTCCCAGGGGACCTGCAGACGACTGGAATGTGCCACAGGCTGTCAGGGAGCAGAGGTGCCCATGTCCTTGTGGGAAATGGCCAGGGGTGCCCGTGCGTGCTCATTCAGCACAAGTGAGGCAGGCACCTTGGCGAACAGGCTGGACGCCTGGGCATACGTGTGGCAAAGTTTTAGGCTCACAGGACAGAAAACCTCCAAGCAAGAGTGAGCCGCTGCCGTGAACGAGGTGCTGCGGGGAGCTGAGGTGCTGCGGGGAGCTGTGGCGAATGTGGTGAGTGTTTCTGGTGGGCCACTTGTGTGCGAAGAAGCACTGACCGGGGCCGGGGAGGAGCCCCTGCAGGGCTGCAGAATCCCCGGGCTGAGCAGAGCCCCTGCAGGGCTGCAACCTGGGGAAGGTGTGTGGGCCCCGGGCATGTCTCCATCTGAAAGTTCTTAGTAATCTGATCTTTGAATTTGTGTTTGCTAAGTCCACTGGGACTACGGAGTATGCTTGTGAGGAAACACATTTGCGCTGCGTGTCCACGCGACTCCTTGCTTGCCCTAGTCACACTTAGGGCTCAGGACGCCCCTGTACACAAGGTGCTGGTGGGGCGACTGTTTCGGGCCGCCCAGACTCAGGCAGGTTCCAGGTAGGCACATTACTGGACACTGAGTCAGCGGGGCACTGACAGCCCCAGGGCCAGGCTCCCTGTTCTAACCAGAACTTGCTTCAGACAGAGAGAAGGCAACAACGGTGTCCTGAAAACCACCAATGGCCACGTGACCTGATCATAGCCTCCTCCCCCACCCCCCCCTTTCCCAACTTTTATTTTAGGTTCAGGGGTATAGTGCGGGTTTGCTGCATAGATAAATAGTATGTCGTGGGGTTTGGTGTGCACTTTATTTCATCACTCAGGTATTAAACACAGTACCTGTTTTTTTTGTTTTTTTTTTTTTAATTTATTTTCACTCTTCTCCCACCCTCTACCCTCAAGTAGGCCCCAGTGTCTACTGTTCCCTTCTTGGTGTCCACATGTACTCAGCGGTTCACTCCCACCTATGAGAACATGTTGGCCGGGCGTGGTGGCTCATGCCTGTAATCCCAGCACTTCGGGAGGCTGAGATGGGCAAATCACAAGGTCAGGAGTTCAAGACCAGCCTGGCCAACATGGCGAAACTCCATCTCTACTAAAAATACAAAAAATTAGTTGGGTGTAGTGGCAGGCGCCTGTAATCCCAGCTACTCAGGAGACCGAGGCAGGAGAATTGCTTGAACCCGGGAGGTGGAGGTTGTAGTGAGCTGAGATTGCATCACTGCACGCCAGCCTGGGCGACAAAGTGAGACTCCATCTCAAAAAAAAAAAAAAAAAAAAAAAAAAGAGAACGTGTGGTATTTGGTTTTCTGTTCCTGCATTCATTCACTTAGGATAATGGCCTCCAGCTGCATCCATGTTGCTGCAAAGGGCATGATTTAGTTCTTTTTTACAGCTGTGTTGTATTCCATGGTGTACCACATTTTATTTATCCAATCCGCCATTAATGGGCACCTATATTGATTCCATGTCTTTGCTATTGTGAATAGTGCTGGGATGAACATATGCATGCATGTATCTTTATGGCAGAATGATTTATTTTCCTTTGGGTATATAACCAGTAAAGGGATTGCTGGGTCGAATGGCACTTCAACTCTTAGTTGAGAAATATCCAACTGATTTCCACAGTGGCTGAACTACTTTACATTTCCACCCATGGTGTATAAGCATTTGCTTTTCTCTGCACCCTCCCCAGGATCTGTTATTTTTGATAACAGCCGTCCTGACTTGTGTGAGATGGTATCTCACTGTGGTTTTGCTTTGCATTTCTCTAATAGTGATGTTGAGCATTTTTTCATATAGTTGTTGGCCATCTGTATGTCTTCTTTTGAGAAGTGTCTGTTCGTATCCTTTGCCCATTTATTAATGGGGCTATTTGTGTTTTCCTTGTTAATTTAAGTCCCTTATAGAATCTGGATATTAGACCTTTGTCAGATGCATATATTTTCCTCCATTTTGCTTGTTTTCTGTTTACCCTATTGATAGTTTCTTTTGCTGTGCAGAAGTTCTTTAATTAGATCCTGCTGGTCAATCTTCGTTGCAATTGCTTTTGGAGTCTTTGTCATAAAATATTTGCCACAGCCAATGTCCAGAATGATATATCCTAGATTTTCTTTTAGGGTTTTTATAGTTTTAGGTTTTACATTTAAGCCTTTAATCCATCTTGAGTTGATTTTTGTATGTGACATAAGAAAGGGATCTGGTTTTAATCTTCTGCATATGGCTAGCCAGCTATCCCAGTGCCATTTATTGAACAGGGGATCCTTTTCCCATTGCTTGTTATTGTCAGCTTTGTCGAAGATCAGATGGTTGTATTTCTGGGTTCTCTAACCTGTTCCATTGGCCTGTATGTCTGTTTCTGTAGCAGTACCATGCCGTTTTGGTTACTGTAGCCCTGCAGTATAGTTTGAAGTTAGGTGGTGTGCCACCTCTAGCTTTGTTCTTTTTGCTTAGGATTGCTTTCGCTATTTGGGGTCTTTTTTGGTTGCATATGAATTTTGGAATAGTTTTTCCCAATTCTATGAAAAATGTCATTGGTAGTTTGATAGGAACAGCACTGAATCTGTAAATTGCTTTGGATACTATGGCCATGTTAACGATACTGATTCTTCTATCCGTGAACCTGTAATGTTTTGTGTCATCTCTGACTTTGAGCAGTGGTTTGTGATTATCATTGTAAAGATCTTTCACCTCCCTGGTTAGCTGTACTCTTAGGTATTTTATTCTTTTTGTGGCTATGTGAATGAGATTGTATTCTCGATTTTGCCCTCAGCTTGGATGTTATTGGTGTATAGAAATGCTATTGATTTTTGTACATTGATTTTGTATCCCGAAATTTTGCTGAAGTTGTTTATCAGATCCAGGAGCCTTTGGGCACAGAATAAGAGGTTTTCTAGGTATAGAATCATCTTCTGAGAAAAGAGATCATCTGATTTCCTCTTTTCTTATTTGGATGCTTTTTCTTTCTTTCTCTTGCCTGATTGCTCTGGCTCGGGCTTCCAATACTATTTTGAAAAGGACTGGTGAGAGAGGGCATCCTTGTCTTGTACCAGTTTTTCAAGGAGAATAGTTCCAGCTTTTGCCCATTTGATATGATGTTGGCTGTGGGCTTATCATATTTGGCTCTTATTGAGGTATATTCCTTGGATGCCTAGTTTGTTAAGGGTTTTATACATGAAGGGATGTTGAATTTTACCAGAAGCCTTTTCTGCATCTCTCGATATGATCATGTGGCTTTTCTTTTTAGTTCTGTTTATGTGATAAATTACATTTATTGAGTTGCGTATGTTGAACCAACCCTGCATCCCAGGGATAAAGTCTATTTGATCGAGGTGGATTAGCTTTTTGATATGCTGCTGGATTTGGTTTGCAAGTATTTTGTTGAGAATTTTTGCATCTATGTTCATCAGGGACATTGGCTTGAAGTTTTCTTTTTTGGTTGTTGTTGTGTCTCTGCCAGGTTTTGGTATCAGAATGATGCTGGCTTCATAGAATGAGTTAGGGAGGAGTTCCTCCCTTGGCCTTGATTTTTTGGAATAGTTTCAGCAGGATTAGTACAAGTTCTTCTATATGTCTGGTAGAATTTGGCTGTGAATCTGTCTGGTCCAGGGATTTTTCTGGTTGGTAGGTGTTTTATTACTGATTCAATTTCGGAACTTGTTTTTCGTCTGTCCAGGTTTCTTCCCAATCATAGCCTTTCTTACTAGGGCTGCTTCCCTGTATCAGTCATTCACAGAGTCAAAACACAGTGACTGAAAAGGAAAGGGGAAGATGGCTGCCCCTTCAGCTATTTGTTACCTCAGTTTCCTTTTTGGTTCTGTAAGACTTCCAACATCTGTTTAGCCTTCCTTTCCCTGTCAGTCTTCCACACGCATCAGTAAGCTGCAGGTGGGGAGAGGAGGTAGAATGTGTGTGGGTCAAAGTGACAGTCATACCTCGCTTAACACTGGAGACACCTTCTGAGAAATGTGTTAGGCGATGTTGTCATTGTGAGAACTTCACAGAGTGTACTCACACAAACCCAGATGGTGCAGCCCACTAAGCACCTAGGCTGTATCGCAAAGTCTATTGCCCCTGGGCCACAAACCTGTATAGCAAGTTGCTGTACTGAATACTGTACGCAATGGTAACACAATACTAAGTAATTGTGTATCTAAACAAAACATATTTATTTACTGAGATGGGGTTTTACTCTGTTGCCCAAGCTGGAGTTCAGTGGCATGACCACAGCTCACTGCAGCCTCCAACTTCTGGCCTTAAACGATCCTCCCACCTCAGCCTCCTGAGTAGCTGAGGCCACAGATGCATGCCACCACATCCAACTAATTGTTTCATTTTCTGTAGAGATGGAGTCTCACTATATCACTCAGGCTGGTCTTGAACTCTTGGCCTCAAGTGATCCTCCCATCTCAGCCTCCCAAAGTGTTATGATTACAGGCATGAGCCACCACACCTGGCCTTGAAACATGGAAAAGGTAGAATATAAATACAGTATTATAATCTTATGAGACCTCTGTCATATGTGGGCTGTGGTTGACTGAAGTGCCATTATATGACTCATGACTGTGGTTGCGTTAGCCTTATGCAGAGCTGACCTGGTAAGAATGAAATATTTATGCATGTATAAGCTACACAAGACATATTGTGTAATTTCAGTGATTCTGTGTAGGCATTAAATTCTTTTATATTTGCATTTAAAACAAGCAATGAACAATGTAAAAACAAACAGTAATGTTCATCTTACATTTTAATGATAACCTCATATTTTAGGTTTTATGTACTTAGAATAACATTAAATGGCACATAAAAATGCCAGGACAAGGGGAGAGAGAGTGAGTGAGAAAGGAAAAAAGTGCTTTAACACTAACAGCACGATTTCCCTGATTTTCAAACCCCACCTTTTCATTTCGCTCTGGCCCCTAAACGCTGGGATGAAGCAAGAAGTGCCTTTGCCTGGATTTCAAGAACTGCCCAGGGAGTTGGCCAGGCAGGGTGGCTCACACCTGTAATCCCAGCACTTTGGGAGGCCGAGGCAGGTGGATCACCTGAGGTCAGGAATTCGAGACCAGCCTAGCCAACATGGTGAAACCCCATCTCTACTAAAAATACAAAAATTAGCCGGCCGTCGTGGCAGGTGCCTGTAGTCCCAGTTACACGGGAGGCTGAGGCAAGAGAATCACTTGAACCCAGGAGGTGGAGGTTCCAGTGAGCCAAGATCGCGCCATCACACTCCAACCTGGGGAACAAGAGCGAGACTTCGTCTGCAAAAAAAGAAAACAAAAACAAACAAATAAACAAACAAAAAAACTGCCCAGGGAGATCACGGAGGCAGGCTGTGAGGGGGCGTCTATGAGCACCCAACTGCGTTCCATTCGAGAACAAGTCATGTGTAAACACGGGCCAGGCCAGAGAGCCTGATGCTTTCCTACGAGAGAGCCATTGGGTGGATGACCTTTTGTGCCCCTCCTCTCCTTCTCCCTGCTTTGAGCTCGGTGGGGTCCGAAACTGAAGAGGAGGAAGTGACATGGGAGCAAAATGAGGGGCAGCAAGGGCTCTGTCTCCTCGTACCAGATACTGAGCTGTTGTCTCTCAGCTTCAAGCCTCACTTCTATGCTTGGCCTCAGCTGAGCTACACATCTCTCCGCTGTCAGCCGACTCCTTGTTTACCTTGCAAATGGGAAGTTCTAGAAGGAGACAAGAAAGCACTTCTCCTTCCCATTGTGCCCACTGTCCTGATGGTGGCACATCAGCAATAGCCCTGCACGCCAACAGTGGCGGCCGGTTCCAGACTCAGCTTCATTCTGCTCTTCCAGGACAGCTTCATCGCCGCTCCCACAGGGGCTACCACCAGCCTGGCCATGCTGCTCCTCCCAGATCTGGTTCCCTCTCCGTGGGGCCCTTCTCTGAACTTTCAGGCTCTAACAAGCCCAGATTCTCTCTTCCCTTTATTCTTTAACCCCTAGAGGGTGGCAGCTGCCCCTTCAGCTATTTGTTACCTCAGTTTCCTTTTTAGTTCTCTAAATCTTCCAACATCTGTTTAACCAAGTCCCCACATTCAATTCTTTGTTGAAATACCTAGTGTGGCTCCTGTGTCCCTGACTGGTCCCCACTCGGTGACCCAACCTGGTATCAGGAGTGGTACCCTGGGAAACAGATGCTCAAAGATGGGGGAGCTCAAATCCATAGTGTGATGGGCCCGTGAAGTGTGGGACTTTCCCATCCCTTATCTCCTGCTCCCTGCTTTGACCCTAGTAGGATAAAAAAACATTCAAGCTAGTAATAAAAGAGAGGAAGGATAGAAGTGAAATATGGGGAAGGGAAGGAATATGCCATGCCACCTTCCCTGCCTTCCTGTATATTGAATATCCCAAGCAGAGAAGGTAGAAGATTTATCTCTGAATGAATTTGGCAAGTTTGAATATCACACAGCACGAGCCGTTTTAATAACTAAACCGAAAAGGAATTTTTTGCTTAGACTAAGTTTTCTCTTTTCTATGAGAGACCAGAAAGATCATGGGATCTATCAATGTTTTCAATCAATTGCTCCCCCACTAACTGTTAAGGAGTCAGGGAGTAAAATAAAATTGCATATTAATTATGTCACATAGGCCCTGCTTATTCAACATACTGGTTATACTAGATTTTATGTTCAAATATACCTAAATAAGATAACACAAACAATTTAAAGCAGCACTGGGATTTAGTACAACTGTTTTTCTTTCCAAAAAGTCCTGTAATTTAGGAAACTTGAATATAGACTTGGCATTAACTTTAGTTTTTAAAGATACATACTGGAAAATTTAGGGGTAAAATTTAATGATGCCAATAAATTACTTAGTAAAGAAGATATATTAGTCAGCCCAGGCTGCCGTAACAAAATACCACACACTGAATGGGTTAAACAACAGAAACTTCTTTTCTTTTTTTTTTTTTTTTGAGACAGAGTCTCGCACTGTTGCCCAGGCTGGAGTGCAGTGGCACGATCTCAGCTCACTGCAAGCTCCACCTCCCGGGTTCCCGCCATTCTCCTGCCTCAGCTTCCCGAGTAGCTGGGACTACAGGTGCCCGCCACCACGCCCATTTAATTTTTTTGTATTTTTAGTAGAGACAGTGTTTCACTGTGTCAGCCAGGATGGTCGCGATCTCCTGACCTCGTGATCCACCTGCCTCAGCCTCCCAAAGTGCTGGGATTACAGGCGTGAGCCACCGTGCCCTACCCAGAAACTTATTTTCTTAAACAGTCTGGAGGCTGGAAGTCTGAGATCAGGTTGCTGGGATGTTCGGGCTTTGGTGAGGACTCTTTTCCTGGCTTGCGGATGGCTGCCTTCTCCCTGCACCCTGTTTTGTTTTTCCTTTTTTTATTTTTTAATCTTTTTTTTGGTCTTTGAACTCATTAAAAATTTTTGTTTTTTAACAGAACAATAAACACGTTTATTACATGGGTGGAGACAGAAAGGATGAGGATTTATTTGCCTTTCCGGGCCTTGATTTTCCTAAGATAGAACTCTGACTCCTTGCCCTCTAGCACATAGCCATCTGCCTGGCCACACTGTCCTGGCCTTGACGCGGTGCTTGCCCTGCTGGAGCTGCTTCTCCGGAAGCTGATTTTGGTATTCTTTTTCCTTTCATCATATTTCTTCTGAAGTTTTTAGATCAGTTTTTAAAACCTCTTCCTCCTCAGGAATCAGCTTGGCCCCTTTCTTGCAGCCCAGGAGCAGTGCATGGTAGGACTCGTACCACCACGGTGTGTTGTCAGTGAGTATGATGCAGCTCTTCACCAGGGTCTTGGTCCAACTCATTATTGGACGCACTGTAGACAACATCCATGATGCTTGTTTTGCAGTTACAACACTCTGAGCCCCAGGAGAAACTCCCACATCCAGCCTCAGGGCACAGTATGTTTTGTGACTTCTCTGCACGTGGACTATGTGGATGTGGCAGGGGCCGATCTTGGCACTGGCAGCAGGGCACCCCAGCTCATACTGCCTCTTGTGGTTAGGTTTTCTCTTGCCCCCGGTCTTGTGGTGCTTGTGCCAGCTGTCCTGAGAGATGCCATTCGCTCAGCGCTGGCTGGAAAGACCCACCTGTCTTAATCTTAATAAATGTGTTTAAGCCTTCACTGGGTCTTATCAAATTAGGCACATAGAGTTTGTTGAGGCCACAGACTTACAGGAATTTCAAATTTTTCCTTACCATTTCCTCTGTCACCTAGATTGCTTAGTGTATTGTTAGTCTCCAGATGTGTAAGATATTATACAATTTATTTTGAATTTTATCACATTATCCTATGATGTTGACTTTGGGATTTACTGAGACTTCCTCTGTGGACTGATACAGGCGGTATTCCTGTAAGTTCCCTGTGTTGAAAAGAATTTGCCTGTTGGCTCTAGTGCTCTCTCTGAGCCCAGGTAGAGAGCTGTGGCGTTCCAGTCTTCTAGTTCTTTGCTTTTTCACCCACCTGACCTGTTCATTTCTGAGAGGGGTGCATTCAAGTTTCAAACCACACTTTTTGGTATTTTGTGAACCATCATACGCACACACACACACACACAGTTATATATTATACATATACTACATGGTGCGTGTTTTGTAATTTTATATATTGTTAGGTTTTCCCTTTGCTCACGGCCCTTAACTCTTTTTGATTAGTGTGTTTTGGTCATTGACATTTATTTTAACTACTGGTATATTAGGGCTTATTTATGCTTTTATTTCATTTTTCCTATATTTACCATATTTTCTCATTTTCTCATTGATCTGTTCTTGATCTGTTACTTGATCTTCACCAAAAAGCAAGGATGATATTTTCTTTTTCTCCCCTTTTCCTGACGGAATTTCCTTCTGGCCCAAGTAATGATTTTTATTTTTGTCTATCAATTTTAACAACTTTAAAAAATGTTAGGCATCCATCCCACAAACCCAGGTGCATCCCTAATATCCTCTCACATTCCTCTGGTCTCTCTCCCTGTTTCGTCTCCACCTCCATCAGCAGAGTTGGTATCATTCTTGGAGCTTTATGAAGTCTCATGGTCCAGAAAAATGTCCAAAGGTTCATGAGTTACTCCTCAGGACTCTCAGAAGCCACACTGACTTCTTAGTAGTTTCTCTGAAGTCAACACCAACGCCTTCAGCCACATGTAGGCAGCTCATTACAAATGCTATTATGCAGGCACATATGTACATGGCTACCTATACCTGTGTCCGTCTATAAAATACATGTGTATACATCGTGTATACATGAAGTTAAGAGACTTTTTTTTTTTTTTGAAACGGAGTCTCGCTCTGTCGCCCAGGCTGGAGTGCAGTGGTGCGATCTCAGCTCACTGCAAGCTCTGCCTCCCAGGTTCACACCATTCTCCTGCCTCAGCCTCCCAAGTAGCTGGGACTAGAGGCACCTGCCACCACGCCTGACTAACTTTTTTTTCCTATTTTTAGTAGAGATGGGGTTTCACCATATTAGCCAGAATGGTCTCCATCTCCTGACCTTGTGATCCGCCTGCCTTGGCCTCCCAAAGTGCTGGGATTACAGGCGTGAGCCACTGCGCCTGGCCGAAGTTAAGAGACTTTTAAAAATCTGGTTGCTTGTAAAAAATCAGTGGGGAAATTAATGACTACATATCAGTATAAACGCATGTACATACACATGCATGTAGACAGGATATAGCAGGTGGTGAAATAACATTTGGAGAATCTGGGTGAGGAAGAATTCTTTGTACTATTTTTGCAACTTTTCTTATTTCAAAATTAAAATTTAAAATGTAATGGGGTCAGCCAACAGGACACGGGACTCAGCTTTGAAGAGCTTCCCTGACTACAGTTTTGGCAAGTCAAGTCTCAAAAAGAGGAATGAAAAAGCCAGAGAAATAAGGTGTGATGCTGCCTGAGGCAGCTGTGAAACCAACACCATGCTCTGAGCCTGACCAATAAAGGGAAAGAATAGGGCACAGGGCTGCCTTTTGCCTGAGGCTCACCTCAGGGCCACCAAACAGCCCTGGCTGACACGCAGGAGCTCTCGCTGACAGCAAACTGCCAGCACATGATGGCAACAGGACGAATTAAGGAAATCACTCTTCCCCGAGCCCTCAAAGAATTCTTGCTCATGGCCAGGATTGTCAACTGAGGCCAACAGCATGTGACATGTAGATGAGGCACCCCCAAAGGAAGCCCACGTGGATAACTTCCTCTTCACGGGGAGGAAAATGTGACTGAGGGATGGAGGACTGGACTGTCATCACCCTAGCCAGTGGCCAATGTTAGCATCACTGGCCTGGTGTGATGGCTCATACCTATATTCCCAGCACTTTGGGAGGCTGAGGAGGGAGGACTGCTTGAGCCCAGGAGCTTGAGACTAGCATGGGCAACAGAACAAAACCCTGCCTCTAAAAAACACTTAAAAATCAAAAATCAAAGTTTTAGCATCACTGACAGAGGGTTAAAAAGATCAGAAGTGTCCTTTGGTGTGATTTAATAGAAAGGACACAAAATCACTTAAATGTATTACAACCAAAAGATGCAGGTGAACCTAGCAAAGCTTTATCTGTACCTTCCAGATCCCAGGAAATCCTGGGGATGGGAGCAGGTCAGGGCAAACTCTTAGAAGTGGCCACACAAAGCTGGAGGGTGCACACCCTGCAGCACAGCCTGCCCTGCCTGGCACTGTTAAGTTGGTTCAATGGAGGATAAGAAGATCCTTCAGGACATGACAACCAGAAAGCAGGCACGATGAATGCATGGGTGTTGACTAGGCCCTGGAAAAAAAGGCAAGGGATGCTCAAGGTGATCAACATCTGAAGTCACACCCAGCGTGAGCCAGGTTCTGCCCTGATGGAGACATTTTTGTAGTCATCAGGCAACAGGAGAGCTGCCTGGCGTTAGTTGTACGGTCCTTTGCAGAATCAGAGTCACAGCCTTCAAAACACATCACTTCTTTATTCACGCTGAAACAAAACAAGACCACTAAGTGCCCTGCTCCCTTACTCAATCGGACCTACGGACATGGGGACAAAACTAGACATGTTTTCTAAGTGGCCACAGGATAGCAAAAGTGTGGCTATCAAGGGGGAGGTGGGCGCTCACCACCTGCCCCTCTCAAGTAAAAATAAAAGAAAGCACTGAGATCCAGGGAGGGTGCCAAACTCGTTTCTTTTTCTTGAAATGTGACTAGTAAGTGGAGCAGAGAATGACGCTGAAGTGCATTCATACTTTCTGTGACCCATCCATCAAGCTCCTTCTCTGTGACCTTGCGGCCGAGTGATGAGGCTGCAGAGCTGAACTGTCCTGCTGATGGGGAGACAACAGCCACATGGACGTGTCCTGATGACTGCCTGAAGGTGCTGCTCATCACCATGCAGATGAAGGTTCAGGAGACATGTTCATGCCATCGGACCACAGATGTCAAGCTGGGAGAGAATGTTTATGACGATGACAAAACTGGGATTGACGCAACGTCACAAAACTCAGGAACTGAGATGGGCCTAGACCCAGAGTGTGACATGGCTGTCAAGACTAAGGCCACCCGAGAGTGTGTTAATTAATGGGGGTCCTTAGAGGGTGCCCTGCTCAGGCTGTATCTCAAATACTGTGTCTACTTCTGGGCCCATATTTTAGGGGTGCAGCTGACAAGTGGGTCCCCAAGGTGATCA
This sequence comes from Rhinopithecus roxellana, assembly GCF_007565055.1. Lineage (NCBI taxonomy): Eukaryota > Metazoa > Chordata > Mammalia > Primates > Cercopithecidae > Rhinopithecus > Rhinopithecus roxellana. The sequence goes on from NC_044551.1 coordinate 166,651,359, forward strand.
GGCGCTGGGGGATTTTTATTTTTAGACAATGGGTCTCACTCTGTCGCCTAGGCTGTAGTGGTCTGGTCAATGCTCACTGCAGCCTCAAACTCCTGGGCTCAAGCAATCCTCTTGCCTCAGCCTCCTCGGCAGCGGAGGCTTTTTCACAGGAGAGAGGGTTGGATGAACTTTTGAGTTTAACACAGAGAAGGGAAGACTTGGAGCTGACCTTTCCAACTAACATATTAAAGCCTCTGCTATTAAAAGCAGGTCAGACTTGCTGTTTTGCCTGGAGGAAAGGTCTAGGAGCCATGGGCAGAAGTTACGGGAGCCAAGTGTCAGTTCGATTTAAGAAAGAACGTTCTAGCAGTTAAAAGTACAAACAATTCAGTGGGAAAGGAATTCCCTTCTTGTGAACAGGGGCTGGGTGACCAGCTGTGAGGAGCTCTTCAGGTTGAGTCCTACTTGAATGGGTGTGACGCAGAGAGCCCCTCTGTGCTTTCCACTCTAGATGCACAAATGAAGTTCACTTCAAAGCACACCTAAAAATGTGCGAATGAAATTAATTTCAAAGCACATTTATAAAAGCTGTAAGAAAATCACAGGGAGTTTGAGGGAAGAGGAGAGAATATATTTTTGGAGAATCGATTTAAAATACGGTTTTAAGTGAAAGAATTTATTTCAAAGCTCAGCACAGAACTACTCCTTTAGGAGATGTGTTTAATGATAGCTGTGTCTTTGTACATTTCCATTTAGCTCCTGAGTTCCACGTGGAGGAAGTGATGGAAATTACCCAGTTCATTGGAACAAAGTCGTTTTTTTTCTGCCATCAAGTAAGAACACCAACCAGTGCTGGGGCTGAGTGACGATGCCCTGTGTACACCCAAGATTTGTGTACAAACGAGTCAGGCCCAGCAAGGGCAGAAAAGGTAGCAGAACCCTCCTGAGGCTCCGCTCCTCTGAGAACACAAAGCATCTAGGAGCTGTGTCTAGAGAGGGGCTTTTCGGCCGGGCACAGAGGCTCACGCCTGTAATCCCAGCACTTTTGAGAGGACGAGGCAGGTGGATCGCTGGAGCTCAGGAGTTCGAGACTCACCTGGCCAACACAGTGAAACCCCATCTCTACTAAAAACACAAAAATTAGCTAGGCACGGTGGTGCACGCCTGTAATCCTGGTTACGCGGGAGGCTGAGGTACCAGAATTGCTTGAACCTGAGAGGCGGAGGTTGCAGAGAGCCGAGACCGCTCCTCTGCACTGCAGCCTGGGCGACACAGTGAGATCCTGGAAAGAAAAAGAAAGAAAAAGGAAGGAAGGAAGGAAGGAAAGAGGGAGGGAGGGAGGGAGGGAGGGAAGGAAGGAAAGAGGGAGGGAGGGAGGGAGGGAGGGAAGGAAGGAAAGAGGGAGGGAGGGAGGGAGGGAGGGAAGGAAGGAAAGAGGGAGGGAGGGAGGGAGGGAAGGAAGGAAAGAGGGAGGGAGGGAGGGAGGGAAGAAGGAAGGAAGGAGAAGGAAGGAAGAAAAAGAAAGGAAGAAAAAGAAAGGAAGAAAAAGGAAGAAAGGAAAAGAAAGAAAAGGAAAAGAAAAGAAAGGGGCTATTCACATGGTATCCACTGGGGTCCAGGGCTCCTCTGAAAGCTTGGCAAAAATTTTGTGCTTATGGCATTTTTCTTGGGAGAAGGTCACAGATGTCAGCAGATTCTCAAAAGTGTTTATGACTAAAAGAGAAGAGTGAGATTTGCAAGAACGCGCTGCCCACGGGGTCAGGGCAGACCCACCGCTCCTTCTTGGTGCTGTGAGGTGCCCTTCTTTCTTGGGAGTAAGGCCTTCTCACTGTTGCAGGGTGGGGGGTTAGACAGAATGATTCTGGGTTTCCCTTCCAACTCTAAACACCAGGGAGGAGAACGGAGACAGCAAACACTCGTGCTCACAGTGGCCCTCGGGAACCCACGGCCTTGGTCGTTCTAACTGCAGAAGAGCATGTGGTCTCCAGGCCTTGAGGACTCAGCCTGTGACCAGCTCCCAAGGGCCGAGACATGCACCTCCCTTACAGAATGGCTACGTTCAGCTGCAAGGAGATGTGACTGACCACTCTGTCACTGTTATTACTGATTTTGTTACCAATTTTCCTGATTAAAACAATATCAAAGAACTGCCTTATTGACAAAGGTAACCACCTTATGCTTACATTCACATAAGTAGCCACAGAATCAAGATAACGCAAGTAGCTAATTATGAAGTTATTTTGAAATATGGGCACTCTCCCTCCTCCCTGAACACCCCCACCCCACCTGTGTGTATTACTTCAGTCAATAAATAAAAAGCATTTCAGTGCTGCCTGCAGTGAAAGAGGGAAGAGGGAACAGGACAGAGAAATGGAACCCAGACCCAGATCCCAGTATCTCAAGAAACACCTTCCTTCTCTCGAGACCTTTACAAACACAGCTGATGCTCATCTCTCTGGAATGATTCTAGTCCTTTTAAGCAAACAAAGGAAACTGAGCCACTGAGTGTCCTTCTCCTCCTGTGGTATTAAGTACTGAAGCCTAAAGTGCTTCAAAAACACACGTCAGATGAACTTGGCTCATCCCACGCAAAGCCACAAGCACCATGAATGACGTTAAGTCATACGACTAAGGCTGACCGGCGGATTCTCCTGGCCACGCCTCATGAGAAAATAATTACACCAATACTCTGAACTGTGGTTGCGTACTGGTGAAGTCAAAACTTACCGCCATTAGTTTTGAAAACACAGATTTAGGAGTTTGCAGAATATTTTCAATAAGAGAACAAACAGCAATGTTTCTGCCTTTCAGTGTGAAACCTCTTGCTAACATTGATCAAAAGCATGATGCTTTATCATCTATCTGTGTTCATGTTAAATCTGTCATCAGAGATGGTGATGGAGAAATATCTAATTGTTATTTAAACACACACAAAAATTGGACATGCTATACATTTATCTTTTAAAATGTAGTCTGTATTATTTTCACCAACCAAAACACACATATTTTATTATAAAACATTAGGCAATGTTGCTTTTGAGATATGCAATCTGAAAGGTCACATTTGTATTTATTACCAGTAGGAAATACCAGAGGAGTTACATTAGAAATCAACCAGACAGACTCGTACGTCGTTATCGTGACTTACACAGCATTAGATGCGGGTTGAAGCAGCACCCACTTAGTGTTTCCGACACGGACCTGGTGTGGGCAAGCGGCCTGTAAGAGGCTTCCCCTCTCCGCACTGGGCTCTGTGTCTCACATCTCAAAGACCAGAGCAGAGCCCTGTTTCCATCTCCAGGCCCACGACTGACACAGTGTGCACAGCCAGTGTTTCTAGACTCTCTCCTGCTCCGACAGAACTCACTCTCTGGACTCTGCACTTGAAATTAAGACCTGAACATGGGGGGGAGACAGTCATTTCCTTCTTGACTGAAAACCAAGTCAACAAATGAAACAAACCTAGTCTAAATTCCAGGATAATAATAAATTACCTGGTTTATAAAAATACATGTCCAAAATAGTTACTTCCTGGGTTGTGTACAATATAAATTACAAAAATAAAATAGAAAAGATGAAAAGTTGAGCCCATTTTTCAGTTCTTTAACCAACATCAGCATTTTTCCACAGAGATCAGTGTGAAACCATTTGTGTGGCACCAAGACCCTGGCAAATCTAGGCTCAGGAGGGAGAACCCTGAAGCCGGGTGAGGTATTTCTGTGGAGTCCTGTGGGCTGTCCTAGGCACGCTCGCCTCTACCTGGTGGAAGACGGCCTTTCCGGGAAACCCTCCACACCGTCCGGGCTCCATCTGTGGCAAGTGGCTCGCTGAGTGCACAGAGGAGCAAGTAAGCAGGGCACCTGTGGGCGCCTCGTCCCCTGTCCACATCTCCCGAGGAGGGAGCATCACACAGTGCAGGGCAACTCGTGCATTTTCAACGTCTCCCTTTTGTTTTTCCTTTTAAAGATAGATTTAGTGAAGTCTTTTAAAAGAATGTGTATTACAGGGAAGATAGACAGTCATACAATAGGTGTTTCTGCCTCAATCCAAGTTATTATTACCATTTTGTATTTGAAAGTGTCTAAACAACAATATAAAAGAACTATTTCTTATTTCAATATTAGTTTTGCTAATCAAGGGTTCCAGTTTCCAGTGATTCGACCAACCGATAGGACATAACGAGTGCAGAGAGAGCCATGCACTTTAGATCGTATCTAGAATCCACTTTCTCTTCACAGTTCCTCCTCAGAACACAGTCCAGAGAATGTTGACTGAAAAGCTTCCAAAATAATTGAACACAAGATATGAATCAGCAACAAAACAAGCTCAAGGGAAAAACACGGGTACAGGCAGCAAAATGTGATCGTCATAGCTCTGTTTCTGCAGTGACACTTAACACACTCAGTATCTGAATGAGTTCTGAATCATTTACTTATCGTAAAGTCTCAAAGTATCAATTTCAGGTGAGCAGTTTTAAATCAGAAAATATTCAATGGTTAATCATTACTCTTTAGGTATTTCCTTCATATCCTCTGAAGAGTTTCCCAGAACATTCACGGGTTTCCCTTGTGAAAAGGAATGCCCCCAAACAATGGAAAACGATAGCAAAAAACAGGCATCTGAATCAGCCTGGCCTCTGAAAACAGACCAGAGGAATTGATCCGCTTTCTTCCAGTGAAGAAAGAAAATCAAGAACATGGTATTGGCAGAGGGAAAGTGAACAAGGGAAGGTAAGTAAAGGACCCAGGTCAGTCTCTGGCAAAGGAAGCACTTAGGAAATGACTGCCATGACCTCTAGGGACCATTCTGTAAGATTCTACTCCAACGTTAGGCCATGGACGCAGGAATCTATCTGCCATCATCTTAAGATGGAGTGTTACGTGCCTAACAAAGACGGTGAAGTTCTAGGTAGAATTTTAAATTCATAGTAAGTCTAGAAGACCAAGAAGAAAGAGATAAGGTAGCTAGGATTTCAAGCAGCACTAAGCAAAACTTAAAATTTTATCGTGCAGTAAAGCTGAATGTACAATCATCCCAGACAAGACAGTTTAAAGAAAACAAGATGTCCACATGAGTGTCTTGGTTTTAGCTGTGATAATTCTCAGCCCCAAACATCACAAATTTAAGAAAAGCTATATATTTTTATTTATTAAATAGATTTAATTAATATGTCTTCTGAAATACAAAAGATAGAATAAATCATAGCACAAAAGGGAATAAGATATGATAACATCATTGACGGCCAATTAATACACATAAATCAACCTTTTCTGGACAGACACCAAATTACTTAAGAAGATTAAGAGATAACTTCAGAAGCAGCACTACCTGGAAGATTATTTGGCATTTAAATACTGATTTCCAAAGTGCTAGATGGGCAAGTCCAAGCAAGCATCTGTGGTCACATGCACACACATCTCAACAGTTACGGATGATGAGAAACTGTCACTATTACAGCTTGAAACAACTTCACCTACGCTAACTGCTCACCTGAAATGATCTTGAACAAAATCTCTACAAGTGTGGCTTGCACTTTTTTTCTTCAGACATATTCTGCCTCATTTTATCATCTAAGCAGGCAATCCTATTAGATCTGAGTAGGGGCAAGGCATTGTGTTTCTTACATGCAGAACATGGAGTTTTTCTATTTGGTTCCATCAACTCCCAAGCATTTCAGGCCCATGGAGGTGAGAGTTCCTTCAATGATGACAGGTTTGCTATTTCTAACTTATCATCGACAACCTTCAAGGGGTCCCGTCGAGGCATCAAGACTGCTGTCTGTGTCTGAGGCCAGTGTCTGCTCAGTGGACATGGATGAAATGTCATTGATAGATGAAGACTGAGAAGGAGTGGCGTTGCTACTTACTGCTGCATCTGTGCTAAGAAAACCAAATATAATAAAATCTGAGGCATGGCATTGCTGCAAATCCAGGCAACGAGACTTCAGGCCATTTCTCGGCTCTGTCCTTTTGCAGTTTCCCAATCCTAACTATGAGTATAAACAAGAAGTTAGTCAGCTAGACTTTCTGAACTTTTCCTTGAGTCTTTCTTTGGGCCCAGAGTCCCATATTCCTGTGTCTTTCCTTGCAAGATTCTTCTTTTCTTCTCAGTGGCTAAACATATATGTGGCCATGTATAATCATGTTAGCTACTTAAAAAATACCCGCTGCTTTCAAGCAGACATCAAAAGGAAACAGCTATATCTGAAAATGCAGTATCACAAAAGCTTAAGCCTGAATCGGATTCAAGTGTCACCAGACACTTGAATTATAACAATTTATAACATAAACACTAAATCTACAGAACAAAAAGCATCAACATTCAAAGAAATCTTTTGCAATAAATAAAGACTATATACTAGAAAAAGGAAAAAAATTAGTGGCCTCGTATTTTTATTGTTTTGTAACTCTAGAAAACTGACATTTTAATCTTTTAAAGCAAATGAAACTATCCTACTTCCTACTATCTATATTTTAGTCTGGTGTGAATAAAAATACAACAGGCAGACTCTCTGAGATCGACGTCTGCAGTCATAAATTTGTGCTTAGTGAACAAGCACTTAGGTTCTTGCTGAAGTTATATAATCTCTAGATGCTTGACACATACGTCATGTTGAATATAAAATTCAAGAATAAAAAGTAAGCTGTGCTCTCTGTGCATCCCCACGCACGTGTGTGCTTTCCAGTGGGAGTGGGAGAGAGACAATAAATATAACTTGAGTGTTTCATTTAGTCAACGGGAAGAATCCTGCAGACGTAAGTGAATACCACAAATATCAGAGTCTCTCATAATTGTACAACTATCCGGTCAGCAGGCTTCCGCCACTATCAAGATCGGCAGATCAAGCAGGAAAATGGGAGAATGATATGAACAATTTTCTCAAGAGAAAACCCAATTCCATTTTACTTAGATTGGCATTTTGGGTGGGACCCGTACAAAGGGTTATCAACGTTGAAAAGGCTTTAAATTCCATTTCATCTGTAAATGGAGGTGACAGCAATTATTGCAAAGATGAAAGAGAAATGTTTATAAGGAAGTTCAGTGCCTGGCACATCAGTAAAATGCCATCCACCACCCCCTTCACTATGACAAGCCAAAAAGGTGGCTATTCACACAGTGGTTTTTAAATCTGATGCTAGCTAGGCTGGCATTTCACATGTTGCTGCCATTTATAAAAGATGAACAGGGAAAGAGGCCAGGTGCAGTGGCTCACACCTGTAATCCCACCACTTTGGGAGGCTGAAGCAGGCAGATCACGAGGTCAGGAGATCAAGACCAGCTTGGCCAATATAGTGAAACCCCATCTCTACTAAAAATACAAAAATTAGCCGGGCGTGGTGGCATGTGCCTGTAATCCCAGCTACTTGGGAGGCTGAGGCAGGAGAATCACTTGAACCCAGGAGGCAGAGGTTGCAGTGAGCAGAGATCATTCCACTGCACTCTGGCTTGGGTGATAGAGCGAGACTCTGTCTCAAAAAAGAAAAGCTGAATAGGGAAAGAAAAATATCATACAATCAATTAAAGCAATCACTAACCTGAAGGCTGATCTTTTACAACACCATTCTTGCTTCTTTCTTCCCAATCCATGACTTCTTTGTAAATTAGCTCTTTAATAAAAATACAAGTTAAAATGCTTAATCAGTTTCTAAAGAGTTTCATTGTATCTCTAAACTCTGATTCCAAATCAACTGGAACCACTCCAAAGGCACTGCGATGTGTTATTTTTAATTGTAAGATAAGAGTCAATTCAGTAATATAGTCTACCTGGACCAAAATATTCACGTTTTGATACATTATATCTTTTCTTTTCTTTCTTTCTTTTTTTTTTTTTTGAGACAGTTTCATGCTGTCATCCAGGCTAGAGTGCAGTGGCACAGTCTTGGCTCACTGCAACCTCTACCTCCTGGATGCCTCAGCCATCCAAGTAGCTGGGATTACAGGTGTTCACCACCATGCCTGGCTAATTTTTATAGTTTTTGTAGAGATGGGGTTTCGCTATGTTGGCTAGGCTTGTCTTGAATTCCTGGCCTCAAGCCATCTGCCCGCCTTGGCCTCCCACAGTGCTGGGATCACAGGTGTGAGCCACTGCACCTGGACTACATCACATCTTTTCCATGCAGCTAGTAAGGGAGCAAAACATATGGGGTGGTTCTGGATCCACAAGGGGCTTTATGAAGTGGACTGGCTCCCACAGAACACTGTAAGGGACTGGATATTCTCACACCCATTTCAGTATGTTTCTCTATGTAGTTACTTGGGGTTTTCCAAAGGTAACCAGCATCCACATGTGGGCTAGGAACCCCCGACACTGGCCAGAAATGAATCCACACGCCTAAGTCTTTTCCTAGTTTCAACTTCAGTTTTCCTCAACTTTCATTTGTAAGAAAAACTAATTACCTACTAAGTAAGTGATTAGGGATTCCTAAAATTTCAGTATTCATAAACCAACATTAGCACGTTGCATTTACTGAGGCCAGTGAGTGTGCTGTGTACATGCACTGCTGAGCACAGGCTCACACAGGCAACCGGCACTCCAGGATAGCCCTGGGGCAGGACCCACCTTCAGTGCTGACTCACTCTGACTGTGGTTCTCAGTTACTACTGATCCCACTTCTTAACAAAGAATTGTCAGGTCAACCTCTTCATTATAGGTGCAGTTTGTTGTGGGTGGTCTGGTTAATCTTATGGCGGTAATAATACCTATTTGCATATTTTCAATCTGCAATTTCCCCCAAACTAGATTTTAAAACATATGTACAACTACATGGCTTAAAAAAAGCAGGCAGAAGTTCACATGACCCCCAGCCCTGGATCCCCATTTCTGCATACACTGGGAATTCTATAGGTAACATGCAGCCTGTGAATTGGTGTCACCTGACAATTTGCAACATGTTATCAATATAAGTGTGATACAATTACTAAGCTCAGTTTACAAACTGATATGTGAAAAGCCATAAAAAAATGCTATTTTTCCTTCTTGAAGCAAATGATAAGAAATTGATACATGTTCCTCTCTAACTCTGTTCTCTTCAAGTTCTTTTTCTACTGGAAACTGGGGAGAAAGAGGCTAAGTGGGTCGCAGGGTTTCTTGCCCCTTCCTGAAGGGAAATGTCACAAAATGAAAAGCCTCTGCTTTACAGGATTGGAAGAAATGTCGTAAGGAAGGATCAAAATAAGCTCCATCTTTACCTTTCCATTCTTCAATTGCATGTTCTCTTTCTTCCAACTGGGCATCATAAATCTGAGGTGGTGGCTAAAAATTAAATCATATGTAAAGTCAACAGTAATGCTTCAAAAAAAATGAGGCACTAAAAAAGGTAAAATCGCTTGGAAGACTTCTAGTCTATTTATGATATGGATTTAGTTTAATTCAACACATGGTTTAATAAAGATTTGTCATGTGATATTGGATCAGCTTCGGGATCAAAATAATTATAAAAAAGTTAACCAAAAAAGAGTTACTATGTTCCTGTTAGTAATCACCTGACCTCAAAACACAGACATCTGCCCATCACAGGCTGTTTCCCGAGACCCATCATGGACAAGGCATTGTGCTGGCAGCTATGGAAGGTACTGCTGTTTCTTAGAACAAATTTTACATGTTCTTCATGTGAGAACTCCCAAACCCAATGTCCAACTCATAAATGGACTGTTACAAAAGTCTGCTTATAAATTGGATTCTTTTTATATAAAACAATGTTTAAACTGATGGCAAAACCACAGGCCATGCCATAAACATGTATTTCACTCATGGCATGAAGGAAACCTGCCACTACGCAGTGATCTCCCTCACAGCTAAAGCTCACTCACACCAGTGCTGATACAGAAACACGCACGTGGGCACCAAACTCAGAGTGGAGCTCCTCCAGCGGGGCAGCCAGAAGGCACAAGGCCTTTAAGGGAAGGATACACAGACGTGTGATTTTTCAGCAAGCTGCTCAGCCTCTCTGGTTGAGTGGCCTAAACAAGAGGATATAACCAAAGCCAATGGCACAGAACAGATGCTTAATAAACTATGCGCTCACAGCATTCTTTGCAAAATGGAGACTGGTATCACCAAAGCATAAGTTCATTCCCGAGGTCCTCTGAGCAAGCGACCCAGGCCTCAGACAGCACTTGGCCTTTTTGTAACTGGGAGCCCCAAATGGAGAACTTGCTACCCATATGTAGCCGCTCTGGACGAGCAGACAAGATCCAAGGAAATACAAGCCTGGCCTCCACATATAAGTCTTTTCAAAACAGATACTCACTGCCTCTGCTTCGGCGGGGTCGTACCAGACAGTGATGTATGGGTGACGCAGAGCTTCATCTACAGAGATCCGCTTGTCAGGATCAATCACTAGCATTTTCGATAACAGATCTCTGGCTTGACTTGCTAGGGTGACAACAAAGATTAGATTAATACACTAATGCTGTTAATATGAAACAAAGAGAATCATACAATAAAGAACTAAATATGACAGCACAGACAGAACAAAGATGTATTAATTTTGAGAAATGTTTGATAGGTTCAAGATGAATATAACCCAAATATTTTTTTTTTTTTTGAGACGGAGTCTCGCTCTGTTGCGCAGGCTGGAGTGCAGTGGCGCGATCTCGGCTCACTGCAAGCTCCACGTCCCGGGTTCACACCATTCTCCTGCCTCAGCCTCCTGAGTAGCTGGGACTACAGGCGCCCGCCACCACACCCGGCTAATTTTTTGTATTTTTTTAGTAGAGACGGGGTTTCACTGTGTTAGCCAGGATGGTCTTGATCTCTTGACCTCATGATCTGCCTGCCTCGGCCTCCCAAAGTGCTGGGATTACAGGCAGGAGCCACCGCGCCCGGCCATAACCCAAACATTTTTAAGAAAAAGTCAGATGGCCACTTTCATGACAAACCAGGTTTCCAAATGTGGTTTTACGCCTCTGGATCTGCAAGGGGAAGAGAAACCTGGGCCCCCAGGTGGTGGGGAAGAGCACCAGGCAGCCTCAGACCAATGTCTGGGCAGGGCCCAAGGCTGGGAAACCACAGCAAGGAAGGTGGCAATTGCTGAGCTGCAGGTGGCACTGCCCAGAGTGTGGGCATGAGGCATGGGGGAGTACTTTTCTCTAAGTCACATGAAAATGAAATTAGAACAGACTTTTTAAACCATGCAACAATCTCACATTCCCGCAGGATAAAACACTCACAGATGCTTCTGGCTGGCCTAGCTGTATACAGTGCTGGCAACTTACACTTTTTTTTTTTTTTTTTTAATTTACAGATTGGTATTTAGAAAAAAAAAAAAAACAAGTTCAATAACTTTGTTAAATATAAGGCTCACCTAGGTTTTGGCAATTGAAGTTCACAACCTGAGTAAGCACAGGAAAGACTGAGGCTTTTCTGATTAAGGCACAGTTTACCTTAATTTTTTTTTTTTTTTTTTTTGAGACGGAGTCTCGCTCTGTCGCCCAGGCTGGAGTGCAGTGGCGCAATCTCGGCTCACTGCAAGCTCCGCCTCCCAGGTTCAGGCCACTCTCCTGCCTCAGCCTCCCAAGTAGCTGGGACTACAGGCGCCCGCCACCACGCCCAGCTAATTTTTTGTATTTTTTGTAGAGATGGGGTTTCACTGTGTTAGCCAGGATGGTCTCGATCTCCTGACCTCGTGATCCGCCCGCCTCGGCCTCCCAAAGTGCTGCGATTACAGGCGTGAGCCACCGCGCCCGGCCCAGTTTACCTTAATCTTAATGTGGACAGAATCAAATATATTATTTCTCCTTAAGCAATCACACCGTAGTAAAGGGTGCAGGAGAAGGTGGGGAGGACCTTTTCTATGGAGTGACTGTCACATGGCTCCGACTCTAGAATCTGCATTCAAGGGTTCTTTTCACCTGAAAACTTTGTAAATTCCAGTTGCTGTAACTGTAACAAGATTCTTTCAGATTGATTTGATTATTTTTATTTTGGCCTAAGGCTTCAATTAAGCCATCTCATGGAGGATAAAGCTTCTAGACCTTTAAGCTTTCTCTCCTCAGTGCCTTCATACCTCAGACTTCTGGCCTAAAATGACTTTCTCTCCCAAAACTCACAGGTTTTTTGAATACAAACATGAAAGACTGAAAGCGCCACCTGAATTACAAAACACAAGTCTAAGAAAAAAAAGGCTATCTTACTTTTTATTTTGTCTCGCTCAGACTCTGATGGGAATATCCAATCTGGAAAGAGTTCTTCGAATTTGATTCCAGGATACTTTGGTCTGTTTTCTACATAATTCCTCACAGTTGGCTGGAGTTTCTTCATGAACTCTGCTGATGGTGTTCCAAGCTGCTCAATGACTTTATTCCACTGATCAATATCTAAGGAGTCTCTTGAGGAAAATATAACTGGAGTGCCTTGTATTCACAGTACATGCAGCAGCAGTATTTGAGTCATCTTTATACCTATCAGCTAGGCCACCCCACTGGATCAGCAGCAGAATTTCGAACTAATATTCAAATAAGGTTTGGGTTTCCAAGTTACACTATTTTTTCAAACTCTTCCACTCTGCGTCTTCATAAACTATGACACAGCTTATTAAATCAACACAATGAAGTCTACACACCTTCCCACTCTAGTTCAAAATAAAGTTTATCTTGTAACTAAGAATACCTATGGCAAAAATGATTAAGCATGAAACTAGATAAACATTACATAAGCCAACTGAAATCAGTTTTCACACTAACGCTACCTCAGATTCCTTCACGGCTCTCTGAAGAACAGAGGATCTCGAGGGACCTGTGGAGAGACCTGTCTGACCCCCTCAGTTTACAGCCGGGGAACCAACCAGCTGGGCTTCCACTGAGCCCATCGACAGCTGTCAAATGACAGACACTCTGTTTTACTTGGAATTGACTCTTCCCAACCATCATTGCAATACCGAGGTAATGCATTTTATTTCCTTTCAAAGTGTGTGACCTGGGTTTCAGACTCAACTCTGCATTCAGCACTCACAGTGTGTCAGGAAAGTCAAGCTTCCTTAGGGGTCCATTTCCTTCTTTGTTCAATGCAGACATTACCAGCTTTGCCTATTCCACAGGGTGCTTGTTAGGCTTGGGATAATTAGGATTACATGTGGGAAAGTGATACTGAAACTGTACTCAACTATACAAGAGAATGCAAGCGAGAAAAAAACAGCATCAACAGCAGCTTCAAAAAGTGCTCACTGAGGCATGTCTTAGAAAAATGAACTTACATTATCATGAAATAACCTAGGGAACTGGTACATGAACTCAGTTCTTCCAAAATGTTATACTTCCAAAGACCTGCTCAGGAAATGGGTTTCTGGCATTCAATTCACTAGCAAATTCTCCTTCTTACTCCTGTTTCATACATATTGTCAAATCAGAATTATGCCCACATTTTATTTACCTATTTAGCCAAAATGTGAAAACTGTCTCACACCTTTTCCTTCTGCCATACACACACACACACACACACACACACACACACACACACACACACACACACACATGTATGTATGTAGTCTCGTTCTGTCGCCCAGGCTGGAGTGCAGTAGCACGATCTCGGCTCACTGCAACCTCCACCTCCCAGGCTCCAGTGATTCTCCTGCCTCAGCCTCCCAAGTAGCTGGGACTATAGGCACCTGCCATCACGACTGGCTAATTTTTGTATTTTTAGCAGAGATGGGGTTTTGCCATGTTGGCCAGGCTGGTCTTGAACTCCTGGCCTCAAGTGATCTGCCTGCTTCGGCCTCCCAAAGTGCTGGGATTATATAGGTGTTAGCCACCGTGCCTGGCCTGCCATACACTTTTGATACCTCTTCTGCATGCTCACTCCCACAGACTCCCCAGGATGCACCCACCCAGCATCTGTGTGCCATTTGCCATACAGCCACCAACTGGGCTCCCGGCTACACCTAGCCTGCCCAGCTCTAGACTAACCCTCATGCTTACTCAAGGAAGAGCTCCCTCAACTCTTCCTTCTCCAACATCAACATTTTGCACTCTACCAGTACATTCCATCACGTTGGTAACTGACAAGTGTTTTCTCCTGTGTTAACATAGTAGCTGCTTTCTTTTGGCCCCCACTACCTATCGCTCTATCTTATTCCTATTTGCAGCAAAACTTCCATAAAGAGCTGTCGGTCGGGCGTGGTGGGTCACACCTGTAATCCTAGCACTTGGGGAAGCCAAGGCAGGTGGATCACAAGGTCAAGAGTTCAAGACCAGCCAGGCCAAGATGGTGAAGCCCCAGCCCTACTAAAAATACAAAAATTAGCCGGACATAGTGGCAGGCACCTGTTATCCCAGCTACTCCAGAGGCTGAGGCAGAGAACTGCTTGAACCCAGGGGGTGGAGGCTGCAGTGAGCCGAGATCACGCCACTGTCCTCCAGCCTGGACAACGGAGTGAGACTCTGTCTCAGAAAAAAAAAAAAAAAAAAAAAAAAACAGAGCTGTCTATACTTGTGTCTCTAATTCCCAGCCTCTCATTTTCTCTCAAACATACTCCCATCAGGCTTTCTTCCCTCCACTCCATAAATGCTGTGCCCATCATGGCTGCCAGCAGCCATTATAAGGCCCAGCGGCCAGTCCTCTGTCCTCATCTCCTCACGTGAATGAGCCTCCCTCTGTCACCATGCTCTAGGAGGAAGGGTCGCTGGAGTGCCTTCTCCATTTCCTTCCCTATTCCCTTTGTCCCTCTACCTCAAGGGGGCTAAGTCCTGGGTCCTGGTCTCTTCCTCCCCTGCAAGCTCTCGCTACCAGTCCTAGGCTTCAAGGCTACCAACAGATGGATGATACCCACTTTGATCTCTCTATCCCAGACCTTGCCCCTGAATTCCACTGTCTAACAGACATCTCCAAACCCTAGCAACGCTCCTTGAAGGGTCCAACTTCAAAGCAGAGTACAAGCCCATCTCCCCGGCCGCACCCTCCCAGCCTGCTGGGGGCCTCCGCCTCTCCTCTGGATGATGGCAGCCTCTGCTCTGGTCTCCTGCTCTGCCCTGCCCTTGAAGATCCAGCCTCAATTCAGAAGCTGGGAGGAGCCTCTCTGCATCTAAGTCAGACTAGGCACCCAGAAATGGGCAGGTGAGAGAAATATCTGCTGGATTAATGATAAAGGACTAGAAATTAAACCAGTTGTGAGAGAAGCCCCCCAGATTCCCCGAGAGGCCTCCACCCCAGCATCCCACAGATGGGAGGGACAGGGGACAGATGGGAGGGCTGGGGGAAGGGGAACAGTAATTCCAGCAAGCTCAGTGGACCCTGTTGTCTAACTCTCGTGAAGCTGCAGGCAGACTGCAGGTCTCCTGTTTTACAGAAGGGGAAACCAAGGCTCAGAGAGGCCCTAAATTTCTCAAGGACGCTTGGCTGCCGAGGGGAGGAGTCTGAGCTGGGGCCCGAGGTAGCCTGACTAAAGCTTTCTCTTTCTCTTAGGCCACCACAGGGACAGGAGCTCCTTTCTACCCCAGGTCACAAATTAAAGCAAACCTCTGAGACCCTCAGTCTGATTTCTGCAACTTTTTTCTATCTCCCAAATTTCAATCTAATACTTGAAAGAGTTGGCAAAATTTTCTTTAGAAAAATGATGTTAAACTGTGTGTGACTGTTGGGAATAACATTAGGTAACCTTATAGATAACACCATTAATTACTGACATTAATGTTAATATGTAAAGCAGGAATTTTAAGTTACTTACTAAAATGCACCAAAAAGTATTCATATTTTTCATTTTTGTACTTTTTGAAGAAAACATTTCTTAATAAAACAAGGAATGGCACAAAATGAATAAGAATTGAGACAAACTGAACATTAAGTATATATTTCTAAATTATTAGTCTTTTAATTCCTCAACTTTCCCTTTTTAATTAAGTTCACTTGCAAAATAAAGACTTCCTTATTTATAGGTTGAAACAAGTGAATCTGAGGTAAGGCTATAGAAACTGCTAGAAAATTTACTAGAACAAATAAAATATTTAACTTGACATTATATAATCTATGATACAGAAAATGTAAAGAAAGGTAAATAAAATGAGAGGAATAAAAATATTTTCATTTCAAGTTTGCATTGTGAAGAATTTATGTTATAAGGAGACCACTCTGATAAACTTAATTAAAATCTGAAATTATCTTCCTAAGATACACACAAAACACTGACTACAGAGCTCGCTTCCTTAAAAGCAACCATCAATCTGCCCAAGGATGGAGACTAATTTAAATTTTCGTAACGAAAACAAAGTCAAGGACTAATGAAAAACTAAGTGGTTAAAACACAAATGAAAAAGGGAAGATGTGAAGAACCATGTTAGGGTAAAAAATACTAAGGATGGAAGAATGGCAAATGAGGAAAGAAGGCTGTCGTAAAAATTAGTTATTCTCCTTTCTGCTGTATATCTAACACGACTTGCTGACTACAGTATGAGTTTATCTCTTTCATTTTACATGTATTTTGACTTCCCCAGTGTGTCACAAAATAACCCACCAGATTTTTTTAATTCTACAAAATGTCAGCACAGTAACAAACAAGAAAGTTTAACATATTGTTCCTCACAAATTTTTCATTTTAATCTCTTTCACTTTTATAGGTCTTTTATAATGTGCTTCAGTTCTTACTTTGGGGGAAAATATTTCAATGCATACCAGTAACTAACAAAATAGTACTTAATTAAAGCACACAAGCACATGAGCCTATTAAATTTAGATAGCATCTTTCCTAGTTAAATTAATGGAATAAACTAAGTAATACAGTATTTTCATTTAAATATCAGAATATACTTATCAAAGAGTAAATAATTTCTTCTATATGTCCAGCTATTTTTGGTAAAATTAAGCTAATATAATTGATTTAACTTAACTCTAACTCTCAAAATCATCACAGGTAGTCAAGCTAAAAATAAAGAATAAAATTGAACCACTTGGTTTGTGACACTAATTAACAAATATAGTCAAGCCCCCCTTAGAACACAGTCTGGAGTGGATGACGACATTGTCCTCGTGAACGCCTGTGCAAGCAGGAGGTCACGCTGCCTGAGGCGTTATGGAAAGCAGGGCGGGGCCAAGGCCGCGGGGAAGGATACGGTCAGTGCCTTGGAATATCACACAACCTTTCACCAGCTCTCCCATGATGCAACCCACTGACCAGATATCAACTGAAAATAAAATGAAATGATAAAATTATGAAGTGTCATGAACAAAACAAAGGTGAGGAAAAGGATTCTAACAGTGTACTAAACACACAAATATGGAAAAATAAATTGCTAGCTAAGGGTGAAATTTTACACAATATGAATGATTGCTGACCTCTAGTTTAGCCTTCAGTTTGTAGCAATCTGGGGTTTTAGTGCCAAAGAGTCCAATACTTTATAGCTTAAAACAAACACACAAACAAAAAACCAGAAACAAGAAGTGCCTGTGAACACAAAGCTTTTCAGGGTCACATGCCCACCCCCAGCCTCCATGGCCAAGTGCCAGGTCCCCCGTGAAGGATACAGTCTCTTCCTGGGAACAGGACTTTATGGAGGACCATTTCTGCCATGATGCACCCGACAGACCAGATGTCCACTACCAAACACCAGGGGATTAAAAACCAGCTAGAGTCCCACATCCCTTTTCTCCAAACCCCCTCCCAGAGACAAACCCAGTAAGCGTCACTAGCTTGCCAGCGAGAGCCTCTGTGCATTGTTGACACCACACCTCCTGAGCGATCACTTTCTAGACTGCCCCGTCAGAAAGGCAGCAGCACTCAGTGGGGGAACTGACTGTTGGCGCCGGTTGGCTGGCTTGTAGGACTGCAGGGGAGGCCCTGCTAGAGGTGCCCAGACTTCCAAAGTGCCCACCCTCATCTGTGGGGCCCAGGCCTCAGACAGACAGCAGAGCCCTCTAAATGCCCTGCTGGTGGGCAGAGGGGAGAGGCGAATAGGGGATCAAGTTTTCTCTCTTCCACAGGAAGCACAAAAAGCTGTGCCTCTCAGGGCGAGAACACAAGCTACAACGCAGCCAGATGAACCTGCAGCAAAACTCATTTCAGTTGACCTGGGCAAACTTTCAGTCTTTTTAAAAACAAGTAAGCGAGATTTCGTTATTTTCAACAAATTTGCTAAAAGCCAACTTTCAAAGAGCTCTGATATTGCTAGAATAAGCTAAGTTTTGATGTAAAAAACACCAATTTTACATGAGAACATGTATTATTCCATTTATATCAAATTCAAAAAACCAATACGCAGACCAACAAATCAAGCTGATCCAGCGTACTGGAGATCAGGAGATTGGCCAGCCCCGGGTGCTGCGAGGGGGAGGGGCCGTGGGGAGGCCAGAGCTGCTGGTGCTGTGGGTGTGCTCACGTCAGCTGAGCTGCACACTCAGGATCTGCACACTTGGCTGTAAGTAGGTTAAACTGATTAAAAAGTTCAAAAATACTCATTTTAAAAGTGAATGTTTAAGAGAGGATGATTTTAACCAACGGAAAAACACAACTAATTATTTCTTATCTCTGGATCATGCTATATTCTATGTGTAACAGTCCCCATGGTATACACCATATGGTTCAAAGGAAAGAGAAAAAACTCGAGACCACCATGAGAGCAGTTTCTAAACACCCCCCAGCCTCCTCCAGCCCTGGCTATGCTCACCGTTCTCTTTGTAGCCCATACCCAGGATGACTTCGGGCGCCCGGTAGTACCGGGTTACCACGTAAGGGGTCATCATGAAGTTGGTGCAGGCCGTCCGGGCCAGGCCAAAGTCAAGGATCTTCAGGGTGCAGTCTGATTTCACAACGATGTTGCTAGGCTTCAAATCCTAGGAAAGCAACGGGTTAAATCAGTCGAATGAACGAAGCACACTAAATAAACGACTTCGCATCTGTGAGGGTTGTGAAGCCAGTGTGAGAGTGCAGGGAGTGAACTGAACTCTGAGATTTGCTAACAATTTTGGAAAATCTTACTCTCAAATTGAAACTAAAACAAATCAGCCTAAAGCGGTCAGATGGTGCCCCTCGCCCTCAGTGGAAACCTTCATGGCTCTCCTTTGCCCTTTCTGTGGTCTCGCAGGCCCTCCATCCATGCATCTACATGTCCAACACACACGCCCCCCTCCCACCCTCCACACCTGGACTTGAGCTCCCCAACACTCTGACTCTCTTCTGCTAAGGTCCTCATGCTCACTATCAGTCCAGGGCAGTGCTGTTCCATAGACAATGTCATATAATGCAAACGATGTGTATAATGTACATTTTCTAGTAGCCATGTTCAACAGCATGAACAGAAATAGGTGAAATCTTAATACAGTGTATTTTATTTAACCCAATATATCCATAATATTATCATTTCAAAATGTAATCAACATAAAAATACTGAGATATTTTACATTCTCTTTTTGGTAGTGAGCCTCTGAAGTCCAGTATATATTTCACAAATGTAGCATGGCCACATCCTGGGTGCTCTACAGCCTCTTGTGGTTAGTGGCTGCCATACTGGACAGCACAGGTCCAGAATCCTCCCAACCTGGAATCTTCCCATGGCTCTTTCTCTCCTTGGAAGAGCAATTCCATGATCATCCACCTCCAGTCTTCTCACCTCTGCCACAAGGACCCACCAGCACCGGTGCTGCCGTCTCCATCCATACGTGGCACAAAAACTCACCTGCTCATCTTCCAGTTGCCACCTCTCTTCCCCTCCCCAGTGCTGACTCTGTGAGCAGGGCACTGGCTGTGCTCTCAGCACTCAGAAGCATGCCTGGCGCAAGCAGACCCTTGGGAAGTGTCTGCTGAATGAAGACACACGTCATATTCCACCCGACTTGCAAAGCCTTAACACAACTTCTGCAACCTTTTCCCTCATCACTAAGGGACTTTCTTCCTGCTGATCCTCCCCCTAGCCCCTTCCTCAGGCCTTAGGAATTTGACTTTTGCCTGGGGACTTCAGCCTGCAAAGTCAATCTAGAAACTGTGACTTGTAAACAACCCATATCCATTCTTTTCACAAGAGTAGTGTACCTGCAATGTTAAACTGCCAAGCCACTGACACAGGGTAAGGCGTGAGGATACTTTATCTGGGGAGCTGCAGGTTCCGTAACACTGCCTAACACCTGACTTTAAGACATCTCAACGGATGGGCCACAAGGGGGTTGCAGGTGTGCCTCAGTGCAGGCTGTGGAGCTGTTATCAGGGCAAGCAGGAAGCCATTTCAACATTTACAACAGTTACAATCACACTTCAATGCTGCTAAATGGTCTATTTCTAGGCTTCCTAGATTCTGCAAAATTTAAATGATCAACATATAATGTTTAAAAATGCAGTCACAATCTCTACCTGGCCCCAAAAAGAGGCCCCCAGGCCTCCTTTCCACCTTAGGGTACTGTGCAGACACCCCCAGCAGGCCTGAGAGGAAGAAGCCAGGTGCCTCCCACATGAAGGAGAGCCGGGGAGAAGCAGCCCACATTCAACCAGGGACTGTCCGCTGTGAGGACTTGGTCATGGAGCTAAGACCAAATGAACCAATTTGTTTCTCGTTTCCTTTTTTAAAATCAAAGAATATGGCAAGAACAGGCATTTTAGAACACAAATTACTAACAGATAAAATAATGCTCAATCTCACAAAACTCTTTTTTAAAAACCCAAAATGAAAGCCCATTTTTAGTCTATCACGTGGCAGCGACGGAAAGCAAGCAGCCGTGGCGCTGGCGGGAGACGCAGAAAGAGGCGCTCCCTCAGGCCGCAGAGGGTGTGCAGTGGGCACTTTCCCTCCAGAAGGCTGATTTCTGAGGTGTGAAATGCACACACTTCACCAGCCAGCAGGCCCTGAAGCCCAACCCACCGAGAACTGACAGCACAGTCGCAGGAGCAAGGATGACAAGGACAGCCTGGTTCTACCAAGGACAGACGCAGCAGTGGAACCATCTCCACAGGCTGCCCGCCAGCTCTGTGAACCCCAGTGCGCCAGAAAACACGCTCATCTGAAGACGCTGCCATCTGTCAAAAAACTGTCATCACATACTAATTTAGCCGGAAAAGCACACTTCACTGCCGTCTGCTGGAAGACAGTGGTGATAAAATCCCAAGCTTGCATGGGTGCTCTGTGTGGCCAATGGGGAGGTGGCTAAGGAGGTCACAAGGCTCCTAGAGCTCTCCCCGCACCCTGGGACCCTCTCTAGGCACCCCCAAAATACAAACTGAGACAACTTCCCAACACCTCACTTCAATTTCAAGGACAGCAGAGGGAAAGACAGTTATGCCCCTTCAAGTCTTGAAAATCACTCAGAACAAAGATGACAAATGCCAAGTAAAGATCCAAGTGATGCCTGGCTCGGGGCTTGGCTCCCAAAAAGCCTGGAACCCAACGCTACCCTGTGGGCAGCAGTGAGGGCACCACAGCACCCGCAGCACGAGTGGGGCAGGTGCTGACCTCCCCCACTGCCTGCTCGACTCTGGGATCCAGACCCATTGCTTGAGAGGTATCCCAGGAAGGAGCATATCATGACAGATGTCCACTGTCTGGCCTTCTCTGGTCCTTCCCCACAAGTAGCTGTGGCCGTCCACTGGGTAAGGAGAACAGCCAGGCACTCTTGAGGATGAATGGACACAGCTCTAAGTAGACACTGAAACCCGAAGACCCCAAACGCAATCATGGCTCCTCCACTTGCGGAGTTTGTGGGGTCAGGTCAGAAGTGAAGTCTGGGCCAGTTCTCTTCTGGTCATGTTATGGGAGGGTGGGAACGTTAGCAAAGCCTTAGAACAAAGCTGTAAAAGAACATTGCTGTCCAGCCTGCACGTGTGTGGTGCTGCCTGGGCCTCTCTTCTAAGCAGTGTGGAGGATGCATTTGCCCGATCAACACGCTGCACCTGAGGCCTTATTAATCTGCTCCAGCAACCACACCTCGACCCGTACAGCAGCTGCAGCCAGGGTTGCCAGTGCCATAAGCCTGTGGCTGTCGAGTCATTCGCCAGAATCCATGCAGTTTCTTTAAGGGCTGGACTAGTGAGTTAGACGGGAATGCAAGAGACCACTGTCCCCGCTCCCCTGAGGCTTCCATGGTGGCACTAATCTCTTCCACCCACCCGAGCCCTGCAGGGCGTGATCTTGTTCTTGATTTGCTATCTTGGGGGCACTTTCAGGTTTCCATCTGGCCTTCCCGTTGTGATGACTTACTCGCAGGCCAAGGAACTCGTGTGGGGGTTACTCCAACTGTCAAGGGCCTCTGCTCCAGCCACACATTGAGGACTGGGGAGATGGCCACTGGGTGGCCTGGGACGCTGTGGCCCACTGAGAGCCACCAGACACAGATGGCTCAGGAATGAAGGTCTGGGACACATGCCAGGTAAGCCACAGAGGCTTCCCAATGTGAGAGCTGAGGGTGTGAATAACAGGAAAGGGGAAGGGCGAGAGCCAGCAGAGAGACCACAGTGATGGGACTATAGGGGGTCCCACTAACCTCTGTCTTCCCGATTTCCCCTGAGGAAGAGAGAACCATGGACGCCACAGGAAAGCCACTCCCAACTTATGTGGAGAAGCAGAGCTGAGGGGGCCAGGGTGGACTGTGGGGGCCACAGAAACGCACTCCTTGGTCTCCCACCACAGGAGTGGGAGTGACAGACGCCCCAGTGCGGTGTCTGCACCCATCCTCTGTCCCTGCCAGGGCGTACCTCTCACAGAGCTGTCAGCCAGGGGCTGATCGGGCAGGGGTGCTGAGGCAGGCCTGTTCCTATGTGACACTGGAGGCCTCAGAGCTGTACCACAGTCTGGACCGGCCCTTTGAGGGGCCAGGACTGCACCTCATTCAGCTGGTATTCGCTGCCTCCTCCGGCTGCTTCCCCTTCCTTCTCCCAGCCAGTCCCTCGCCTGTGTATCCCCCCATGGCATGCTGATGTCGCCCACGAAAAGCCCCCACTCTACAGGGACAGGAAGCTGCAGGACCGCACCAAATGCCATGGCTGAGCAAAGGGAATGCCAACCTCCACAAATGGCCATGACACCCAGGAAAGGCTCAGCAAGTGAACCACAGGTGCTATGGAGGCGGAACGAGGCAAGGGCAGCACTTGGAGTTTTCTTTTTATTGAAAGTCCAAGTTCATAGCAGTTAGATACCCCAGATCCCCACCTCCATCCCAAAAGTGAGGCTCCATTCCTTTCCTCACTCCTGCTGGCCCTTCATGCAGAGAAACTGATGCCCAGCTTCCAGGTGCAGGGCCACAGGTGCAGCACGCAGTCCTGTGGGCACCAACAGGGAAGGCACGGCGAGGCCTGCCTGCAACAGGGCTGCCCAGAGAGTCTGCGCTCTGCCACATGAGAAGCCCAGTCCCACCCCACAGCCCTGTACCCCAACAGCCAGACTTACATCCCTCCACCAAGGGACTGGAGGAGCCTTTTCCAGAGAAATTAAATGGTGCCCAGAGAAAAAACCTACAGAAGGCGACACCTGCAGCTGCCTGTGGCCCAAGAGACACCCATTCTTTAACAATCCACCCATTCACTCAGCACTTCCAGTCAGCCTCTAATGCTTCAATCTTTTTTTTTTTTTTGAGATGAAGTCGCACTCTTGTTGCTCAAGCTGGAGTGCAATGTTGTAATCTTGGCTCACTGCAACCTCCGCTTCCCGGGTTCAAGAAATTCTCCTGCCTCAGCCTCCCGAGTAGCTGGGATTACAGGTGCCTGCCACCACGCCCAGCTAATTTTTGTATTTTTAGTAGAGACGGGGTTTCACCATGTTGGCCAGGCTGATCTTGAACTCTTGACCTCAGGCGATCTGCCCGTCTCCATCTCCCAAAGCGCTGGGACTACTGGCATGAGCCACCATGCTTGGCCTAATGCTTCAATCTTAAACATGATCCAACCAGACATTTGGGGAAAGCCTTGCATGTGACAGGGAGGGACCTAACACACTAAAAAAGGAACTCTGGGTAGAGAAAGACAATGAAGGGAGTGATAAAACCCTTTAACAAAAGCTTATCCTCAGAGAGAATAGTATATCCATGAAACAAGAACAGAATGCTGTAAAAAGGAACTTTTAAGAGCAAATGAATGTCAATTAACTCGTGCTTCAGAGAAAAAGAATACAGAATGGAGTTAAGAGGACATTCTGAAAGAAATGATATAAATTTCTCAGACCTCTATAACATGTGCTTCCAGACTGAAGACCAAGTGCCCAGTAAAACTAAAGAAAAAATGTCCATATCAAGGCATACATTAAAACGTCTCAGAATACAAGGAATAAAGAACTGAGTTTAAAAGTTTCCAGAGATAAAACCAAACCAAAACCCCGAACCACAGCACTTAGAAAAGGTTAGTCATCGGCCGGGCCTGGTGGCTCACACCTGTAATCCCAGCACTTTGGGAGGCCGAGGCAGGCGGATCCCGAGGTCAGGAGATTGAGACCATCCTGGCTAACACAGTGAAACCCCGTTTCTACTAAAAATACAAAAAATTAGCTGGGCGTGGCGGCAGGCACCTGTATTCCCAGCTACACGGGAGGCTGAGGCAAGAGAACGGCATGAACCCGGGAGACAGAGCTTGCAGTAAGCCGAGATCATGCCACTGCACTCCAGTCTGGGCGACAGAGTGAGACTCCGTCTAAAAAAAAAAAAAATTAGTCATCAGATGACACTAAGGCACTCTGGAGCCATGCTAGGTGCCTCGCTACCACAGGACTGCATCCGCCATTCTGAGCGCAAC
The DNA here is from genome assembly GCF_007565055.1 of Rhinopithecus roxellana. Taxonomy (NCBI): domain Eukaryota; kingdom Metazoa; phylum Chordata; class Mammalia; order Primates; family Cercopithecidae; genus Rhinopithecus; species Rhinopithecus roxellana. Next base: position 166,675,958 of record NC_044551.1, read on the forward strand.
TGATCTGTAACTAAGAATTCTACACACAACCATACTACTCACCATGTGAGAGGGCAGAATAAAGAGTTTCAGACATTTGAGGCCTCAAAAAATTTCTCTCCTCTGTGGCATTTTTAGGAAGCTTTTGGAGGATGTCTCCCACCAAAACAAGGGGGTAATCTGAGAGACAAGGACAGCCAGCAAGGAATCCAACACGGGAGGGAGATGAAGGAAATCCCCAGAAAACCACCAAGGGAGATCCAGGGCAGCCCCTTCAAGCAGGTGCAGGGGCAGTCAGTGCAAAAGGGAACAGGGCTGAGGCTGCAGGGAGGTTCCTGAAGAGATGAAACTGATGAAATACCCAAGACATCTGCATGTGCTGAGAGAAAATTTAGATGCCTGGTAGAAGAGTTAGGGCTGAATTACCAACAAGAACATAGAAAACTATCTCCCAAAACAAACAAAAACCTCAAACAAATAAAAGATAAGTGTTTGTTAACTCCAGGGACCAACAGGTGAAAGGGGAAGGTCTGCTGTGCAAAAGCATTTCCATGCTCACGATGATGCAGTTAGCCAAACACCATCACATCCGCCAGCCTGGGAGGAGGGCGAGGAAGGCCAAGGGTGAGGGCTGGGTTGGTAAGAAGCTAAATCAGCATCTTTTTTTTTTTTTTTTTTTTTTGAGACAGAGTCTCGCTCCGTCTCCCAGGCTGGAGTGCAGTGGTGTGATCTCAGCTCACTGCAAGCTCCACCACCTGGGTTTACGCCATTCTCCTGCCTCAGCCTCCTGAGTAGCTGGGACTACAGGCGCCTGCCACAACACCCGGCTAATTTTTTCGTATTTTTAGCAGAGATGGGGTTTCACCGTGTTAGCCAGGATGGTCTCGATCTCCTGATCTTGGGATCCGCCCGCCTCAGCCTCCCAAAGTGCTGGGATTACAGGAGTGAGCCACTGCGCCCGGCCACTAAATCAGCATCTTATGCCCCAAACTGAGAAAGGATCAATGAAGAAAGAGCTAAGCATATTTTTTCAATATGGAAATCGACACCAAAATAATCAGCTAAATGAACTGAAGGAGTTTACTTCTAGGGAGAGAGAAATAAAAGAGGAGGTAGAGGAATCTGTTTTTCATAAATATTTATAGAACTATTTGATCCTTGATTAAAAAAAAAAAACCAAGCTACTTGTTTAGCAAGTTGCTACAGTTATATACAAGATGATCCTGTCTTTAAATTAGCATATAAGTTCAAAAGGACATAAGTACAGATATGTTGGTATTAACATCAGTCAACAGAGGGAGGCAGGACATGCACCAGCGTGCTCTCACTGGCCATCTCCAGGTGCTAACACAGGGCTGGGGTACTTGCTTTTCATTTTTTGAATTATATAAAGTATATACTTTGGTGGGATATCATCGGCAAAACTTTATCTTTCAAATACTTAAAATTTATGTTTTGTATTAAACCATTTTAATAGGCAAAATTAAAAGTGTGTCTATCTTTGTGCCTGGTACTGTAGATGGGACAAAGCATGGTGCAGTCCACACAGAACAGTTAACTTAGGGCTCCTCCCCTCCTGGGATGTGGGCAGGGGTGGGGCGGGGAGCTGGGGCAAGAGGGGGTTTCCCTCTTTGCTTTATACACCTGTGCAATGTTTGGAACTTCCCCACAGTGAGCGTGCCTCACTCTCCCACGTGGGCAGATGTGGGGAGAGCCTGGCAAGGCCATGGATGTGAGAAGCAGGAGGGAACAAGATGACAGGGAGGACACAGCAAGACGCCAGGCTGGTGGGGGTGTTGAGCACGAGGGAGGGATGGCAATGGGGTCATTTTCTGAAGGCTTCTTAGGTTTCTATACCTCATGCTGGGCAAACCAAACACTTCTCTGGGCCCCATCTGACTCAGGCAGCAGGAACCGACTATTCCATAAAAAAGGCCTGCCGAGGCTGCAGCTCTCACAAGGCCGCAGTGACAGGAGGCCGTTGCTTCCCGCTCACCTCGGGGCCCAAGGGGGAACAAGTCAGGCAAACCATTTCCCCTCACAAAATGAATAAGGCCTAATGTAGTAAGACTAATAATCTGGAAATTATTCTAAAGCATGAATTTAATAAAATCTATTTAAGAGATATTAAGAGTATCTTAAATTATATGAAGGTCCATGGAAATTTCAGGAACAGAAATAGAATGGTACATCAGGAGATCTTCATTTTTAATTCAGAAGCCTAGTGTTACTATTTTTACAACAAAGTCACCAATATATTATTTTAACTGACCATCTGATGGCAGCAAAGTTTCTATTTTAAATAACAGTACACTGGATGGCAGATGGGAGGCTGTCAGCTAGCCCTGGGAGGACAAGAGCTATCCCTGACGCTGGCCTTGGGCCACAGACCTGAGGCTTGGGATGAGGCAACCCTGCCTTCTGTGGGTCGGTGGGCTCCGCCCCCGAGGGAGGGCTTCACTAGCTGTGATAGAACCAACCTTTCCTGGCACAGCAGATCTGAAAAAATTATTCTACCACTCCACCACCTAAAACCCATGTGCTCATTTCTGTAACAACAGGCTCCGCTGTTCTTGTCTCTCACTAGCTCCTTCCCGACATTGAGTTTTCAGTTCAGCAAAAATACGACCTCTTGCTGTCGGAACATAAAATCTAATGGCAATCTGTCAATAAAATTAGTACAGTAATAATTTAGGGAATGCTAAGCATATCTATTTCCGATAAAATTATATTATCTCTGCCTCTAGTCTCACTCAATATTTTAGTTGTTTTTTTAAAAAAACTCGGGCCCAGGAGGCCTAGGTGGCTCTGCCTCAGACTGTCACCCTGTGACCTTGGAGATCCCTAAGCAGGATGCCAGAGAATCCCAGAAGCCAGGAAATGGAAACAAATGGGAAGACCAGAACATTGAAAGTCATTTCAATAATTTTGGAAAAAACTTAAGAAGTCCTATGGTAGAAAGACTCTGTGAATGTAAAGAAGGTAGTCCTTATGGAGAAATATTCAGCCAAATTCCAAATCTGAACCTGAAGAAGAAAATTTCTGCTGATGTAAATTCATGTGAATGCAGTGTGTGTGGACAAGTCTTTGTATGTCCTTCACCCCTTAATAGGCACATCTTACCTCATTCTGGACACAAACTATTGAGAAACATGGAGTGAAGCCACACAAATGTAAACAATGTGAGAAAATCTTCCTTTCTCTCGTAAATGCCCAAAGACACATGGTAACACACACTGGTAATAGACCTCATAAATGTAAGAAACGTGGGAGGACATTTAAGTTTCTCTATTTACTTCTAAGACACAAAGTAATTTACACTGGAGAAAAACCCTGTGAATGGAAGAAAGGTGGTAAAGCCTTGAGATTTTGCAGTTCTTTTCAAAAACATAAAAGAACGCACAATGGGGAAAAACCTTATAAATGTCGGAAATGCAGTAAAGCCTCTGGACATTCTGGTCACCTTCACTGCCATAAAGAAATGTTGTAAAGCCTCTGGACAGTTTGGTCACCTTCACAGCCATAAAGGTGCTCATGCTGAACAGAAACCCTATGAATGTAGGAAATGTGGGAAATAATTCAGTTTCTGTAGTTACTTTGAAAAAAACGTAAAACAGCTCACAATGGTGAAAAATCTTCAATGTGTTTAAGAAATATGGTAAAAGACTCACTCTTTCTAGTTCCATTCAGAAACATAAAAGAAATAATACTGGAGAGAAACCCTATAAATGTAAGAAATGTGGCAAAGCCTTTAGTCATTCCTGCTCCATGTGAAGACATAAAATAACACATATTGGACAGAAATCCGATGACTGCAAAAAATGTGGCAAAGCCTTCAGTCAACACAGTTCCCTTAGAAGACATGAAAAAGCTCATACTGGAGAGAAACCCTATGCATGTCAAAAATGTGATTAAGGCTTCAGTCGGTTCAGTTACCTTCAGACACATGAGAGAACTCATACTGGAGAGAAACCTTATGAATATAAAAAATGTGGCCGGGCGTGGTGGCTCACACCTGTAAATCCCAGTGCTTTGGAGGCCGAGGCAGGCAGATCATGAGGTCAGCAGTTTGAGACCAGCCTGGCCAACATGGTGAAACCCTGTCCCTACTAAAAAAAAAAAAAAAATTAGCCAGGTGTGGTGGCAGGTGCCTGCAATCCCAGCTACTTGGGAGGCTGAGGCAGGAGAATCGCTTGAACCTGGGAGGTGGAGCTTGCAGTGAGCTGAGACCGTGACACTGCACTCCAGTCTGGGCAACAGAGCGAAGACTCCGTCTCAAAAAAAAAAAAAAAAAAAAAAAAAGTGGTAACACCTTCAGGAATTGGACAGCTCCCTTCAAACACATGAAAAATCTCATACTGGAGAGAAACCCTGTGAGTGTAAAAAATGTGGTCAGACCTTCAGTTGCTTCAATTACCTTGAAACATGACAATTCACACTGAGAGAAACCATCTGACTGTAAGGAATGTGGTCAAGTCTTTAGATATTCCAGTTCTCTATGTAAACATGACAGAACTCACACTGGAGAGAAACCCGCTGACCGTAAGGAATGTGGTAAAGTATTTAGGTATTCCAGTCCTGTATGTAAACATGAAAGAACTCATACTTTGTAGAACTCCTGAGAATGTAAGGATTTGGGGAAAACATTCAGTTATCTTTGAAAACATGAAAGAAATTATACTTGAGGAAAACAGTATAATTTACATAATATGCATAAGAGAAGTGTGATGACGCCTTTATATGTTCCAGTTACCTTTGAACACATTAAAAAGCATATGCAACGTTTCCATTTTCCTTTGAAAATACGAAAAAAAAACTACTACTGGAGGAAAAATTTTACGGATGTAAACAATGTGGTAATGTCTTCAGTCTTTCCAGTTCTACTTGAAGATATAAAAGAACTCGTTTCTGAAAAGCCCTGCAAATGTAAAGAATGTGGGGATGCCTTGTTTCTCTCGGGAACATTCAAAGACATGATGTATGCAAACTGGAGATGGATTTTAAATACAAGAAGGTATTCTGTATCTAAACCCTAGTAGTTTGCCAGTAAGTTTTCATTTTAATAATTATTTCAAGTCATCTGAGAACTCCCACTGAAAACATATCTTATAAATTTAAGGAATTTGGAAAGCCTGATGCAAATTAAATATTCCACAATGCTCAAAACATGCACATGAATGAAATGTTATACAAGTTATAAATATATTGTGTTTGTCAGTGGCTCATTTCTAATGGCGATCTCGGGACTGGTGATTTCCGCCTTACTTAACAGGAACATATTGAGGTGAGAATTCTGTAGATACCCTTTAAGCAACATGGTAGTGCGGGTTTTGTCAGTTAATACAAAATTTTGTCTGTATGTCTAAATGTTTTTGGATCTATGGGTGAATTAAAATGTATTTCTAATAGGTAGGTAACATTGATTTTTATGTAGCTTTTTAATTGTTCTGTAATTACGTCATTGAAAACAGATTTTGTTAACTGTTGGGGTTTTCTTACTGGCCTTACGTGATGAGTTTTAATTGTTCCTCACCTATTACATCAATTCCATCTTTCTTTTTTATGAAAAATGTACTGTTTTTTGGCAGGAAGAAGTTTATTTCATTTTCTTTGCTAATAAAAGTATTGGTATCAAATTGCAAAAAACAATTATATCGTGATAGTCTGCTTACACAGCTGTACAAGTAATAATAACAAAACCTTGTAAAACCAGTTCAGCGAGAATTATATCCTAGCTCCCCAGTTTGTTAAATGTGTTTCCTGACAGTACAGTCACACTGCTAGTCAAATCCCAGCCTGTGCCGAGCCCACAGGCCTGCTCCGAACCCTTGTGGCACGGGGCCAGGTCACTCCCACCAGTGACACAGGGAAGCTGGCAGGGCAGAATTTCAGGAAAAGAGAAATGGGTATTTGGGTCATTATTTAAGGAAGTTAGTTCTCAAGCAGCTGTCTCACTGACTACTTGGCCTTTAAGTTCCTTGCTCATTAAAAATGGGCTTTCAAATATGGCAAAAATATTAACCATAGGTGAATGTAGACAAATGGTAGTTGGAAGTTCTCTGTCCTATTCTTGCAATTTTTCTCTAAGTTTTGAGTTACTTTAAAATGAAAAGTTTAAAAAAATGTATTCTTGTGCAGTATCTGACTGAGAGTGCAGTATCTGGCCGTGTCCACGGCAGCTCACCTAGCCTGTCAGGCCGGGCAGCTCCACAGAGGCTTCCTAGAATGACTCTCTTAAAACACAATATGATTCCATCATTTATTTGGATTTTCAACCCTAACAATTGTTTTTAAATGTTATTTTGTATGTAAAGGATTATGATGACCAAATGATTGTTTTTCAAAATAAAATTAATACATCACTACTTACTCTATGAATTATACCAGCTGAATGCAGATGTTTAATACCACAAAGCATCTGGTAAAGAAGGTAGGACATTCTTTCATGATCCAGCTCCATGTGAATAACTTGACATAAGTTAGCATCCATTAACTCCATAACCAAATACCTGAGGAAGAAAAGGTCAGTTATGTATTTGAAAATTATCCAAAGTTCCTTTATGACTAAATTTCATGAAACAGTAACTTACTTCCAATCACTGCACTGGCTAAAGTAAAAAGATAACTTGGTATAATGGAACTTTCTAAAAATTTTCCAAAGAATATATAAATAACACTTAATGTCTTACAAGTTAAAAATTAAACAAACAAAAAAACCTTTAATAGCATGGTAAATAGAATCTCAAACACACAAATTTTCCTACTTCTTACATTTTTGGCTGAAATCCTCCTTACCAGCCTAAAGACCATGCTGTTACAGACTCATCAATCATAACACATGTACCCTCCGGTGGGAGATGCTGATAATGGGGGAGGCTCTGCATATAAGGGGCCGGGGACAGACAGGAACTCTGTACCTCCCGCTCAATTTTGTTGTGACTCTAAACTTCTCTACTATATATATATATATGTTTTTAAAAGTGACCATACAACAACAACAAAAAGGGCACTTGACCGCACTCCCCCCTCAGCAACTCCCCAACTCTTTGCTCCCTTTGCCAGCAAAACTCCCCAGAGGCATCTCATGTGCTAGCTCCAATTCTTCTCCCTTCATTTTATTTTTTAAATTTTTTTGAGACAGGGTCTCACTCTGTCACCCAGACTGGAGTGCAGTGGTGTGATTTTGGCTCACTGCAACCTCCACCTCCTGGGTTCAGGTCATTCTCATGCCTCGGATTCCCAGAACTGAAAATTAAATACAAAAAAAAAAGCCATCATGCCTGGCTAATTTTTGTATTTTTAGTAGAGACAGGGTTTCACCATGCTGCCCAGGCTGGTCTCGAACTCCTGACCTCAAGTGATCCACCCACCTTAGGCATTCCAAAGTGTTGGGATTATAGGCATGAGCCACTGCACCCAGGCTTCTCCCATTTTTTTCTTAATCCCACTTGGATAAGGCTTGTGCAGCTGCCATTCTGCTGAAACTGTCCTCCTCAAGGCCAGTGATGGCTTCCATGCTACTAAATCCACTGGCCAGTCCTATAATCCTAGCTGGTCCTGCCCTGTCCTGTCTCCAACTTCTTGCTGTCAAAATGCCCAGCAACTGGTCCTTGACCCTCTTCTCTTCTATAACAACACCCTGAACTCCAGGCTCATTCCTCTGCCTCCCTATTCCCAGTTCCACCTTGATGTCCAACAGGCATCTTAAAGCTACGTCCAAAACTGAACTCCTGATTCCACCCCTAGCCCAGTGTGTCCTTCTCACAGCCTTCCTCATCTCAGTTGAGAGCTCCTTCATCCTTCAGGTGCTCAGGCCAAAAATCTAGGTGTCATTCTCAATTCTTCTCTCTCACACCACACATCTTATCTATCAGCTAATACTGTGGCTCTATCTTTAGAACCATTTCAGCATCCAATCTCTTCCCCTCTCACCGTTCCTATTACCCCTCTGGGCCAAACGGACCCTCCAAAATGCCTTAACAGAATTGTTGCAATAGCAGTAACTGATATTCTGCGCCCCCACCCCTTACAGTGGGTTACCAACCCAGAAGCCAGAGCTACGCTTTTAAAGCAGAAGGCAGGTGAGCTCACCGCTCTGCTAAGACTCTTATTCTGACTTGCCTTAGAGCAAAAGACATCCTTACAATGGCCTAGGGGCCCCGCAGTGTTCACCCTCTTCTCTTCCCCTGCTCCCTCATCTCTAGCCACACCACCTCTTGACGGTCTTGGAAAACACCAGGCGGGAATCTGCTGCTGTCCTGAGCGCTGTCTGTTCCTTCTATCTCCATTCTACTTGCCCCCAAGTATCTGTAGGACCGACTTCTTGATCTCCTTCAAGGCGTTCTCCACATGTCACCAACTCACGGAGGTCTTTCCCCAGCCACCTTATTTAAAACTGCAGCCTCAAGTCTAACCCTCAGCACTTTTGATCCTCTGACCCAGCTTGACCCTTTGTCCACAGCACCTAGCTTTTTTTTTTTTTTTTTTTTTTTGAGACGGAGTCTTGCTCTGTTGCCCTGGCTGGAGTTCAGTGGCGCAATCACGGCTCACTGCAAGCTCCGCCTCCTGGGTTCACGCCATTCTCCTGCCTCAGCCTCCCGAGTAGCTGGGACTATAGGGGCCCGCCACCATGTCCGGCTAGTTTTTTGTATTTTTAGTAGAGACGGAGTTTCGCCATGTTAGCCAGGATGGTCTCGATCTCCTGACCTTGTGATCCGCCCGCCTTGGCCTCCCAAAGTGCTGGGATTACAGGCATGAGCCACCACACCCGGCCAGCACTTAGCACTTTCTAATGGACTACACGCTTTCTTCATTTATCATGTTACCTGTCTGTCTTCCCTGATAGGCTCCAGGGAAGCCAAGTATGCCAAGTCCCAGAGAGCGCCCAGCACACAGAGGGCAATGAGATATTTGTTAATGACTGAACACACCAATAAATTAAGGATGAAGTTGGGCATTACGCCTCTCAATAGATTAATACTTCATTGCACTGTTAGTAAGATGATTCTACTTAAGATTCTGGAAGTACAGAATCTTAAATAGAATTAGCGACTTAATCATTACAAATAATACTCATCAACTCCTGAACCCTAAAATCCTGGCTATGACGGACTTGAGAAAAACATTTTATAGTTCAGCAAAACACATTACTGATCCTGGTCTGCTCTGAAGAATTCTTTCCAGTCATCCTTTATCTGTTATGACGATGAAAACCCATGTGGTACAAATAATTAAATATTACCATCAAATTTTCTAAATATTTCTCTGCAACAGAGAAAGTTATCTGTGATGTCACAAAATGTATTGCCACCTACATTTCCTAAGTATAAAAAGCAGTTGCTGCCTTTTCTAGATGTTCACTCTTTGATGTACAGTGCATTACTGAATAAAAATGATACTTACACATCTTGAAATTCTTCTAGAGTTTTTTGTGGTGTAAACACATTTAACAAACTAATAATCTGAAAAGAGAAAATTAATTGTACTTCAATGTCAGATGACTCTACTTGATTACAAAAATTAAGTTTAATATTGAAAAGCATTAAAACTGGGGAAAACAATCACAGTAGAACTCAGTACTTATTATTATTACTGCTTTTACCAATTACATGGCACTTGAGAAAAATTAAACATCAATTAAAGGAAAGATGCACTTTTAATCAAATCACTTTTATGTGTCCCTAGTGACTTAATTATTACAGAATTTAAACACATAATGTCTTTTTGAACATAAAAAAGTAGAAGTTATGGGTAACAAAACACTAAATAAAGCAGTATGTTAACTCTGAAAACTTAAATATTATGCATAAATTTCTAAAAAGTTTTGAAATATGAAGGCTAAGCTCATATTTTTGGTGTGATAAAGTGGAAGGTCTCATAGCATCGTATTTTTACTTAAAGAGGGTTAAGAGCTGATCCTGCTGCAGGCCTCCATCCTGGCACTCTGACACGACTTGGCTTTGTCCCCACCCAAATCTCATCTTGAATTGTAATCCCCATAATCCCCACATGTCTAGGGAGAAGCCTGGGGGGAGGTGACTGGATCATGGGGGCAGTTTCCCCCATGCTGTTCTTGTGATAGTGAGTGAGTTCTCCTGAGATCTGATGGTTTTGTAAGGAGCACTTCCCACTTTGCTCCTTACTTTTCTCTCTCCTGCCGCCTTGTGAAGAAGGTGCCTGCCTCCCTTTCGTCTTCCGCCTGACTGTAAGTTTCCTGAGGTTTCCCCAGCCATGCGCAACTATGAGTTAATTAAACCTTTTCCTTTATAAGTTACACAGTCTCGGGTATTTCTTTACAGCAGTGCGGGAACGAACCAATACACACCCCATGGTGTAAACAGTGAGTCCCACGGCTTAGGCACCAAACATATAACTTCAGTCATTCCAGATGACTGAGGGAAAGATGAATTATCCATTAGATAGGATTGGGGTGACTGGTTAGCTAAGGACAAAAACAAAACTGCATCCATATTTCTATCTTTATACCAAGATAAACTCAAAATGGAACAAAGATTTAAATCTAAAACATGAAATAAAACATCGGAATATGATAAACATATATATAATCCTGGTGTAGAAAAATCTTTTCTAAACATGACAGGAAACCTAAGGGATCTGATTACATTAAAATGAAACAAAAAAACAGGTGATAAAAAATCAGTATGTCAACAACATAGTCAAATGGGAAAAAAAAAGTAAAGGGCAATAGTTTTAATATTAAAAAAAAAAAACAAAAACCCTCCTTCGAATGCAGAAGAGACCAGCAGTCCAAAAGAAAAATGGATAAAGGCCATAAAATTAAATTACCAAAACACATAAAAATAAATGACAACCTCACAAATAAAAATATCATTTATCTATCAAATTGGCAAAAGTAAAACAAAAAAATCAATGGTATGTAGTGCTGGGGGATTCTGAAGTAACAGACATTCTCAGATACTTTTTTTTTTTTTTTTGAGATGGAGTTTCACTCTTGTCGCCTAGGCTAGAGTGCAATGGTGTGATCTCGGCTCACTGCAACCTTCGCTTCCTGGGTTCAAGCGATTCTCCTGCCTCAGCCTCCTGATTAGCTGGGATTACAGGCACCTGCCACCACATCCAGGTAATTTTTGTATTTTTAGTAGAGACAGGGTTTCACCACATTAGCCAAGCTGGTCTTAAACTCCTGACTCAGGTGATCCACCTGCCTTGGCCTCCCAAAGTGTTGGGATTACAGGTGTGCACCACAGCGCCCAGCTGACACTTTTTTTTTTTTTTTTTAAGAGATGGGGTCTTGTTTTATTGCCCTGGTGTGCCTTAAACTCCTGGCTTCAAGCGACCCGCCTGCCTTAGCCCCATAAGTAGCTGGGATTACAGGTGGAAGTGACCATGCCCAGCTTCTCAGATACTCTTAATGAAAATATCAAACTAATAGTCTTCCTTGAGGTCAATTTGTCAGTATATATTAAACTAGAATATATATAAACTAGAAGTATGTACTCTGACCCAGCAATGTTGGCCAAGAAATTCACCTGGACAAGTGTGCAAAAATTCAGGTATAAGAATGTTCATTGCAACACTTGCTTATAACAGTGAGAAACAAAACAATCTATCCAACAACGGGCAGTTGGCAGTCTCCTAAATAAATTACTGTGCATCTGCGCTATGCAGCCATTTAAAAACTGGCTTATATCTATGTTAATTACAGTACCTGAGGTCAACCCACGTTGCGCGAGGAGAAAAGCAGGATTAATAACATGATTAATCTTGTTTATGTACTTGTGTACATGTATGCATAAGAATGTTCACCAAATTGTTAATGCTAGTACTCTGTGGGTGGTAGTAGTCAGGAGTTTTTACTTTTTTATATTGTTTGAATTTTTAAAAATAATATATATTTTTTGTAACCTGAAAACATTTTTTAAATAAACAAGTAAAATAAAGCATGCATTAGAGAAATTAAAACCAACTCAAGTCACAGACTCAAAAGAAGGAAGCTCAGGAGTTTAAGACTAGCCTAGGCAATGCAGTAAGACCCCAACTCTACAAAAAATTTTAAAAACTGTCAAGCATGGTGACACACGCCTATAGTCCCAGCTACTTGGGGGGCTGAGGTGGGAGAATCACAGCCTTGGTGACAGAATGAGACCCTGTCTCAAAAAACAAAACAAAACAAAACAAATTAAAAAAACTCCTTCCAGATTTAACATTTTATTATTTTAATTAATTAATTAATTAATTTATTTATTTATTTTGAGACGGAGTCTTGCTCTGTCGCCCAAGCTGGAGTGCAGTGGTGCGATCTCTACTCACTGCAAGCTCCTCCTCCCAGGTTCACACCATTCTCCACCTCAGCCTCCTGAGTAGCTGGGACTACAGGCGCCCACCACCACGCCTGGCTAATTTTTTGTATTTTTAGTAGAGACGGGGTTTCACCATGTTAGCCAGGATGGTCTCGATCTCCTGATCATGGTGATCCACCCACCTCATCCTCCCAAAGTGCTGGGATTACAGGCGTGAGCCACCGTGCCCAGCCAACATTGTATAATTTTATAACTTGGCAAGGTTATCAACGTAATGCTCAGCAGCGACCACTAGGAGAACATACAATGTGCCTGATTGAGCACAACTTCATTTTCTAGAAACATTATTTCTCCATAAAATTTAGTGCTTTGATTTCTGTGGCGCTTCCAAGAATAGCTACTCTAAATGTAACATCATCTAATAAGTGTATTTGAAACTGAGATGTCATATACAAGGCAAAAAATTACTTATAGAACAACAACTTTCCACAAAATATTTAGTTGTTTCTCAATTTGTTGGGTCCATACTGTTCCTATTTTAAAGAAACAGTATCAATTGATATTCCTACTTTGGGTGAGTGACCTAAATTCCTATGTACCATAATGATGCCTCTTTCTAGCTTTAATTTCCTCAATGTTTATTAAGAATTTTATCAATAAAAAATAGGCTGGGCACGGTGGCTCACACCTGTAATCCCAGCACTTTGAGAGGCCGAGGCAGGTGGATCAAGAGGCCAGGAGATCGAGACCATCCTGGCTAACACAGTGAAACTCCGTTTCTACTGAAAATGCAAAAAATTAGCGGGGCGTGGTGGCAAGCGCCTGTAGTCCCAGCTACTGGGGAGGCTGAGGCAGGAGAATAGCATGAACCCAGGAGGTGGAGCTTGCAGTGAGCCAAGATCACGCCACTGACCTCCAGCCTGGGCGACACAGCAAGACTCCGTCTCAAAAAATAAATAAACAAATACATACATAAAATAAAATAACAATGTTAATAGTCACTTTTATCCTTAGCTTATCCTAGATCTGAACTTAATGTATCTCCAGAAGACCCTGAAGATTATCACATTATTGACAATATGGAAGCACACAGACAAAATACATACATAACTTACATTTTTATGATTGACACATTTTAAGAGGACGAGTTCACGATAAGCTCTCTTTGCATGAGTTTGGTTCTGAAAAGGACGGCTTAGTTTCTTGACTGCAACATTTATCCCAAGAACTGTATCAAATGCAGCACTAGAATTAGGAAATACAATGCACAATCCATTAGAATCGTTTTGGAAATACAGCAATGCCAGAATATACATTGAATATATTATCTTTTTAATAAGTAATAAGGAAAAATCTGCTTATTTCCATTCAAGGTACCGCACATATGAAGAGCACAGTGAGTTGGCTAAGACTACAGCATGGACTAACTCCTTTGCAGAGACACATTTCAGCAACAGCTAAGATGGGGTTCGGCAATCCTTCACACACCAAGTTTTCATAGTTTAGATTACATTCAAAACCAGGTAATTTAATATACAGTGCATAAAACCAGTCAAGAAATGAAATCTTCAGTTTAAACATGACCAGAAGTTGGAAACAAAGTCACTGTTATCCCATCTTAAAATGTGTATATTTTGGAATATCACAGTAGAGGAAATGGTTGAGCTGATGAGAAGAATACAATAAATCTAAAGTTTGAGTCATTGTGTTTTTTTCTCAGACAACAGTATCTAACAAGAAAAGCAGCCAAAATTTCAGCTCATGGTAAACGCCCAAGATACAAAATCTCTAACGTAAGCAACTGCTATATAAAGTTCTTTTAGAAATATCTCCTCCTACTACTATGGTAAGAATAAAATTTAGAGGCTGTGTTTCCAGATCTCAAGTTTCCTGTTGAAATTCTGTTCGTTTTCCCCCAGAAAGTAGATATGAAAAATCAAGTAGCCCTGATTTTTAGGTTTCTAACTGGTACTAAATAGTGCCATTTGTGTTGTGACCTCTGGGCTACCCATCAGGGCTAACAGTTACCAAAGGCCACCTGAGAACCTAAGCACTGATTTAAATATTGCTATTTCTTTATTCCGTTGAGTTTATAACATTGTTTATATTTATTCTCTTCTATTAATGCTTTTTGCCAAACAACTTGAACTTAATTCAATGTTTTAAAGTTGAAGGCTGCCTGCTGTAGGATTTGGTTAACAGGCTACCTTACTTTAATTCAGTTCATATTATGTGTCTGTCTACATACATATGTAAATCCACAGGCTCATATGCAAATTGCACCATTTATATGAATTATAAAATGATGAGGATACATCCATGTGTGAAATAAGTCATTAGCATACATGTAGCCATCAAAAGTATTTATACTTATATACTTCTCAGACTCAAGAATTTGAAAACAGGCCAGGTGTGGTGGCTCATATCTGTATTCCCAGCACTTTGGGAGGCTAAGGCAGGCAGATCACTTGAGCCCAGGAGTTTTAGACCAGCCCGGGCAATATAGTGAAACCTTGTCTATACAAAAAATACAAAGATTAGCTGAGTGTAGTGGCGCATGTCTGTAGTCCCAGTTACTCAGGGGGCTGAGGTGGGGGGATTGCTTGAGCCAGGGGTCGAGACTGCAGTGAGCAGTCATCCCTCCTCTGCGCCCCAGCTTGGGTGACAGACTGAGACCCTGTTGCCAAGGGCCTCAAAAAAAAAAAAAAAAAAAAAAGAATTTGAAAACAGACACACTTTTTTGGTATCAAAAGTTTTTGTCCAAAATTTCAGTTAGGAGGAATAAGGTCAGGAGGTCTACTGTGAGATATGGTTACTGTAGTTAATAACAATGTATTGTATTCTTGAAAATTGCTAAGAGTAGATTTTAAGTGTTCTCGTCAGAAATGTTAAAGAAGTATGTGAGGTAATGCATATGTTACTTCGCTCAATTTAGCTAGTCCATAATGTATACATATTTCAGAACAATATGCTGGACGTGATAAATATATACAATTTTTATTTGTCATTTAAAAAATGTGTTTAGCTAAAACAAGCCAAATGGACCAGGTCTAAGCATCTGAATGGGCATAAGCTTCCCCACTTGTAGCTCCAGCTCCACGAGGAACTACCTTCAATTATTCCTGGTTTTGGTTATTGTGGTCACTCAAAGAATACATTTTTATCACTATCTCTTCATTTATCCACTTTAGAAATGATCTACCTACTCCCCATTATGAAAACTGAGTAGTTAACCACTTCCCTGAAATCCCCAATACCTCCTATTTTTTTCTCTTCTGCTTTTCGGGTTTTTCCTGGTTACGTCTTTAAGTAACATCTCTAATCTTCATGCCTCTTCAACTTCGAAGGGAACGTCTTGACTTCTGCATATGTAAAATGAGACTACTCCATCCCTTTCTCCTCCATTTATCACATTTATAACTGTGTCTTCTGTATTTCTTCTTTAGGATGTGTCTAGAAGTTGAAAATCAATACGTGGAGTGTGGGTGTGTGTACACATGTAAGCGTCACTAACTGCCAGAGCTGGGACTACATTTCAGTTTCTAAAGATCACATGGCTCTTGCTGCCACTCATAAGAGGGTGAGACTGTTACCAGGATCGAGAAAGGATTCTCTTTTCTTATATTTCATCAACTGCTCAAACATCATGTCCTTTTTATTTGTTTTATAATTAGGCCATGATTTTTTCTAGTTTTTCTCACACATTTCTAATAAATAGTAATTGGATGATTTTATTATATTACTAGATTAGTTTTTACTAATACGAAATGCCAGTTTTCGCCTATCACTAGTACTTCCTAGCTTCTTACACTATCTGTTGTTTGGCATCTACTCCACATTCTTTGCAGACACTCTTCTTGGAGCTTCCTTAAGGCCTGCCACACAGCCACCATCCTGGGATTTCTTTTTAGTCCCCAACTGCTTCTTGTATTACGCTCTTGGGTTGCCTCTCTTGCTGGAGTACATCCTCAAGGAATTTTTTCCTCAGAAAAGGTGCATGGAAGATAGATGGTATTGCTCTGCCCTCACCCTTGATTGACAGTACGTTTTCTGAGGTTAAAATCAATTTTCTGTGAGAACTTTGAAGGCACTGTCCCACTGATTTCCACACTGAGCGCTGCCGGTGAGGCTTATGCCTGATACTGTACTGATTCCTGTGCTTCTTTTTCTGTTTCCCAGCTCAATGATTTATCAGTCATGTTCTCTCTGTATCCCAAAAGCCTCTCTCAAAATTATCGCAACTAATTACTGTCCCTCCTGTCCACCTTCTGACATGTACAATAATCACTTTCTTGCTTTTACCAGCTAAAACATGCACCCTGAAGCGCCCAGTTTATTTTTGTCTGTTTTTTGAAATCTTCTGTGTCTGACTTATTTGGCTCAATATTATGAGACTCATCCATTGTTGCTGTACATAGCTATAACTCATTCCATCATTGCTATAAGATTCCTTTGTATAACGACATCACATTACATTGAGGTATTTCAGTTGTTTCTAGTTTTCAATCAATTACAAAACACACGGTCATCAATATTCCTGTCCACAGCTCTGAGTCCCCTATGCATGTGTTTCTGATGAGTAGACAACAAAGCGTGGGAACGTGTCTGTTGTATTTCAGTAGATAACGTCAGACTCTTTGCCAAAGCGGTTCTACACATTTGTAGAGCTGCCAGCAGTGCGTGAGGGGTCACGTCTGAGAGCTGCCTCGGGTGGCTCCACCTTACCAGCACCTGGTATCACCAACAGCTTAGTTTCTAACCATTCTGTGAGTGTGGAATGGTATTTCATCGCAGGTTTTAAATTGCACTGTCCTGATGCATAACGACATTGAGCACTTTTTCCTGTTCACAGATTATCTGGGTATCCTCCTGTGACAACCTGCTGACTATTTGTTTGTCTATCTTTACAATCGTCTTCACTGTTGTTCTTTACATATTCTGAAAGAGAGATTTTTTTCAGTCATATATCTTCTCAGCATGTATGCTTATCTTTTCAGTTTCTTGATCTCAGTTTTCTTAAGTAAACAACATTTCTCAATTTTAATACAAATTTTATCAATCTTCTATGATAATTTTTGTTTGTTTGTTTGTTTTTGAGATGGAGTCTCGCTCTGTCGCCCAGGCTGCGGTGCAGTGGCGCGATCTCAGCTCACCGCAAGCTCCACCTGCCAGGTTCAAACAAGTTCTCCTGCCTCAGCCTCCCAAACAGCTGGAACTACAGGTGCCTGCCACCAAGCCCGGCTAATTTTTGTATTTTTAGTAGAGACAGGGTTTCACCATGCTGGCCAGGCTGGTCTCAAACTCCTGACCTCATGATCTGCCCGCCTTGGCCTCCCAAAGTGCTGGGATTACAGGTCTGAGCCACCGTGCCTGGCCTAATTTTTTTTTTTTTTTAATAGAGATGGGGGGGGGGTCTCATTATGTTGGCCAGGCTGGTCTTGAACTCCTGGCCTCAAGCAGTCCTCCCACCTTGGCCTCCCAAAGTGCTGGGATTATAGGCGTGAGCCAGCACATCCAGCAGATAAACGTTTTTATGTTGTGTTTAAAGGAGTCCTTCCCTACTCCAAAGATTATGAAGAAATCCTCCTATATGATCTTCAAATAGCTTTACTGGTTTGCCTTATACATTTACAGCAATTCAACTGAGGTTGATTTTTGTATATAATATGAGGTTGGGGTCAAATTTCACTTTTTTCCATATGAATACTCCTATGTCCACTTATTTAAAAGACCATCTTTTCCTCATTGCTCTACAAGGCCACCACTGCGATAAGTCAGAAGCCCACACATGCATGATTCTGTGTCAAGGTTAGTCCACTGTTTCTCCTTGCACCACACAACACCGTCTTGATCACCCGTTTTCTAGTAAGTCTTCACATCTGGCAGAGGGAGTGTTCCTCCCTTCTTCTTAATGGGCATCTTGACCATTCTAAGGTTTTTATTTTTACATATAAATTTTAAAATCAGTTTGTTCATTTCTTTGTTTTTTAAGACTATTGAGATTTGACTGCAATCACTCTAGATAAGTCTGAAAATTGACCTTTATGGTATTAAATATTCTAACTCATGAACATCAGATTTCCCACCACTATTTCAGTTTTATTTCTTCTAATTTTTTTAGCTTTTTGTAAACAAGTCTTTCATATTGTTAGACTTTCCCTCAGATAAGATAATTTAAAAGTTTTTATCCTATTTTAAATGGTATCCTTTTCAAATTCTCATTTTCTATATGCTGCTAGTACTATAAATATGCAATTTGAGGGGGGGAGGGGTACATATATTGACCCTGCATCTTGCAAAGGGACTAAACATACTCATTAATTTAACAAAAGGCAGATTATCCAGGTGGACCTGTTCTTATCACGAGAGCCCTTTAGAGGCAGAGTTTACTCTGGTTCACAGAAAGGGTAGGAAAGTCAGGGAAATGTGAGTCTGGGAAGGGCTGGGCATGCAACTGCTGCCTTGAGAGGGAGGAGGTCACTTAAGAAGGAAAACAGGCAGCCTCCAGGAGCAGAGAGGGGTGCCTGACTGAGAGAGATCGAGAGACTGGGAACCACAGACCTAAAGCTGGGAGGAACCAGACTCTGCCAACAGCCTGAATGAGTTTGGAAGCAGATTCCCTTCCAGAGCCTCCACCTGTGAGCCGAGCCCAGCCCTGTCGAAATCTGGACTTCAGCTTTATGAGACGCTGGGCAAAGAACCCAGGCAAACCCATCCAGGTTTCTGACTACAGAACTATGAGATAATCAACGGTGTTGTTTTAAACAACTAAGTTTGTGTTAATGTGTTATGCAGCAATAGAAAACTAACAACTTCTCTCTTTTGTGCTCTTCTGCCATTTTTGCCTCTGCAGCTTTCATTCTGGGTATTTTTTGCTGACCCATCCTCCAGGTCACTAAATCTCTCTTCAGTTATATCTAGTATGCTGTTAAACACATTAAATTCATAATTCAATTACTATAGTTTTTACTTCTAGAATTTTTATTTATTCCTCTTAAAGTTTTCATTTCTCTACCAAAACTTTTAATCTTGCCTTTATCACCCTGAACATAACATCATAGCTATTTAAAAATGTGGATCTAATAATGCCAATATCTCTTATGGATCTGTTTCTTTTGTCCATTGTTTCTGCAGGATTTTACTCAGATTGTCATATCTCCTTGTGTGCCTAGACTGGGCCTTGCACTTGTACAATTGTCTGTTATCTAGAAGTAAGTTTATCTAATATGATGCTGTCTTCCTCCACAAAGAATTTAAATTTATTTCTACTAGGTACCTGGGTGCACTAGCACTTTTTGTTTTACCTCCACACAAGTTCAGCAAATGAGACGATAATCTGAAGCTGAGTGGCAGTGCCTACTAAGGGCCAACCTCTGAGTTACCTTGACTTCTAGGAAGCAGCCTTTTATTGGTCCCAATACAAGGCAAAAGAAGTTCGCTGCGCAATATTAGAGGCCCTGGACTCTAATCTCCTAGCCACAAGGCAGTCCAAAACACTCTCTCAGCAGCCCCGTCCTGAATTGTCAAAGGCCCCCAAGGGAAAGATAGCCCACATGCTGAAGCTCCCCTCACTAGGCTTCTGTGTTCCCCAGATCCTGACCTAGTAACTTCTCACTGACTTCCTCTCTAGGGGCAAATGCTGAGCATGGGGGAGAGTGGGAACGTTGGGAGAAAACTGGCACAGTTGTTTCATAGGCACACTTTTAATTAACAGCCCGAGTTTTAGCCGCTCATTTCATTCCTTTTCTTGATTGTCATCTCTATGCCCACAGCCCCTGCAGAGTTTTACTATAGGTAGGTTCTCTTCCTTAACGCAAATACTTCAGCTACTTATTCTCACTTTATCTGCTGTTTTATCTTATCACAAGATTCAAGCTACTTTCTATATTTCATCAATTTGTTAAGCCTTTCTTCCACTCATTACTGCCCTCTTATCTTTGTACAGGTGTTTGGGCCACCATCTTAAATGAGAAGTTCCAAACCACTCATTTTACAGGTGAAATATTAGGGCCCATAAAGAAACTGATCTGCCCTGGTCACAAAGAACTCTTGCTGTGAGGAAGAGAGCAGGACTCAAAACTCGTCTCCCAAATCACAGCCATTCTAGGCTTCATACCATATGTCTCCTTTATCACAGAAATTTTGTTGTGAACATTGTTATGTTTTTATGTATTTATATTAATAGAAAATAAGGCCAGGTGCAGTGGCTCACGCCTGTAATCCCAGCACTTTGGGAGGCTGAGGCAGGCGGATCACAAGGTCAGGAGATCGACACCATCCTGGCTAACATGGTGAAACCCCGTCTCTACTAAAAATACAAAAAATTAGCTGGGCGTGGTGGCGGGCACCTGTAGTCCCAGCTACTCGGGAGGCTGAGGCAGAATTGCTTGAACCTAGGAGGCGGAGCTTGCAGTGAGCTGAGATCGCGCCACTGCACTCCAGCCTGGGACAACAGAGTGAGACTCCATCTCAAAAAAAAAAAAAGAAAAGAAAAGAAAAGAGAAACCACGTTAAGAACAGGCCAGTACTCATGTTTGTACAGAACTTGAGGGAAACAAAAAGGAATACACTCTACCAATTATTTCACGTTAAGGCTGTAACTGTCACTTCTAAGTACTGCCAGACTTAATATTAAACACTTTTTTAAAGGTTAAACATTTCATGGAACGGTTTCATAAAACAAATAATCTTTACTATTTTGGCCAAACAACTTGAGATTTTTGAAGGAGAAAGAAAAACTGAATACATGTATGAAAGAAACGTACACACATCTTCCCCACTAGAGCTTCAAAATCTTACGATTACTTAATTGTACTATAACACAGTTGATATTTATGAATACTTCAAAATTATATTTTAAAACTTATTTTAGGCCAGGCACAGTGGCTCATGCCTGCAATCCCAGCATTTGGGAGGCCAAGGTGGGCGGATCACAAAGTCAAGAGATTGACACCATCCTGGCCAACATTGTGAAACCCTGTCTCTACTAAAATACAAAATATTAGCTGGGTGTGGCCGCGGGCGCCTGTAGTCCCAGCTACTCGGGACGCTGAGGCAGAAGAAACACTTAAACCCGGGAGGTGGAGACTGTAGTGAGCCGAGATCATGCCACTGCACTCCAGCCTGGTGACAGAGCAAGACTCTGTCTCAAAAATAAAATAAACTTATTTTCAGCTGTAAAAACTTATTTCCTAATAAATTTTACTAACATTTTTAAAAGAACAAAAACAAAGAAATAAATCAAAGACAACTATAAAAACAATTCAAAATTAGGAACCAGAATATTTTCTTCTGGTTCCAGCTCTTCCATTTAATCCTGTACAGGTCGCAGGCCCTACCTGCACGTTGGTTTATCTGCACACCTGCCCTTCATAAAGCTCTAATTTAAACAGAAGATTAGCTAGTTGCATAAACCATACACTGCTGCTACTACATTTTATTTCTCAAAAATGTAAAAATACACATGCTCGTGAATCAGTTTCCTATTGCTATTGTAACAAATAACCACAAATTTACTGCTTTAAAGCAACACAAATTTACTATCTTACAGTTCTGGAGGTCAGAAGTCCAAAATGCATCTTATGCGTCAAGATGTAAGCAGGGCTGCGTGGTTCCTTCTGCAGGCTCGGGGGGAACCCGCTCCCTGCCTCTCTCAGCTGGTGGGAGGCTTCCTGTATTGCTCGGCTGTGACCCCATATCACTCCAAACTTTGCTGTCATCACATCTCTGACTATGACCCTCCTGTCTCCCTTTTGTAAGAAGGACCCACCCAGCTAAACCTGGAATAACCCTCCCATCTCAAGACCATTAATTTAATCACACCTGCTAAATTCCTTTTGCCATGTAAAGAAACATACAAATTCCAGGGATTAGGATGTGGACATCTCAGGTGGGGCCATTATTCTGCAGCCTACATCCCCCAAGGAATCATTGACAGATGATTTTCAAGTACAATAGTGACAAAAGGAAGTTTCAGATCATCAAGTTAACTATATAGTGCCAATATTTTAATATGAAATATGACAGAAAATCCAATTCCTCTTGTCAGAGTGTCAGCTAATCTACTGTTGAACTTATTTTAGGACAAGCTTTTTTTCTTTTTTGAAACGGGAATGTGCTATAACTAGATTATTTCCCAATTCTACTTGGTGCCTCATAGCCTGATGAAGAATAGAGAGAAAAGAGAAAGGGGGAAAGGAAGCTAAAATCACTTACAAAGTGTTTACTTTCCCTATCAGAACATAAGATAGAAGGATACCATAAAACACAAAGCCAGTTATAGTTATAAAAATTGAAACTGTTCTTGAATATAACAGTTGTCTTATAGAGATAAATACAATTAACTGAAAATTATTTCATAGGTGTTTAGTGAATATTTGTTCATGATTACTAAGATTCTAAACAGAGGTTGGGTCAGAGGACTTGTCCTGTCAAAGTATCAGTGGTTCAAACGTCTTCAACAAGTCTCTCCATGGTACAGGCAATAAGGTCCCAAAGGCCCACAGCTTGTTTTGGTCCCAGGCCTCCCACTGACACTCTGTGAGATGGGAGAAGCAAGTGAGCCTTCCTAGTCCTTCGTTTCACCACCAGTGAGGGTTATGGTAGAGCTCATGGTGATGGTATAATATACACTATTCACACTACTACCAACCTTCAAAAGCAAGTGAATGACATGCCAGCTGGGATAAATGAAGCACATATTTAAAACAGCTACCTGTAGACCAGGTGCAGTGGCTCACACCTGTAATCCCTGCACTTTGGGAGGCCAAGGCGGGTGAATCACAGGTCAAGAGATCGAGACCATCCTGGCCAACATGGTAAAACACTGTCTCTACTAAAAATACAAAACTTAGCTGGGTGTGGTGGCACGTGCCTGTAGTCCCAGTTACCAGGAGGCTGAGGCAGGAGAACTGCATGAACCTGGGAGGCGGAGGTTGCAGTGAGCCAAGATTGCGCCACTGCACTCCAGCCTGGTAACAAAGCGAGACTGTCTCAAAAAAACAAACAAACAAACAAACAAACAAACAAAAAAAAATATATATATATATATAAAATAAATAAATAAAACAGCTACCTGTCTATAGCCACAAACAACTCCCCAAGACCTCTGATATTTATCCCTTCTTGCTCCCTCTCTCCTTTTTCTCTCTTTCTCACGTGCACACATCAAATTATCTGTCAAATTATCATCTAATTCCAAATAGGAGATGGATTATAAATCAAAAGAATGTTTTGTTGTTTATAACTTTCCATTACCATCAAAGTTTCCTAATTTGAACCATCATTCACTGACTTTAAAACTTCTTTTTTTTTTTTGAGATGGAGTCTCGCTCTGTCCCCCAGGCTGGAGTGCAGTGGCGCGATCTGGGCTCACTACAACCTCTGCCTCCCAGGTTCAAATGATTCTCCTGCTTCAGCCTCCTGAGTAGCTGGGACTACAGGTATGCGCCACCATACCTGGCTAATTTCTATATTTTTAGTAGAGATAGGGTTTCACCATGTTGGCCAGGATGGTCTCAATCTCTTGACCTTGTGATCTGCCCACCTTGGCCTTCCAAAGCACTGGGATTACAGGCATGAGCCACTGCACCCGGCCAACTTTAAAACTTCTTTTGGCACACTGGATTTAAGTGCCAAAACAGTCTGTGTCATTGGGAAGTTAGGATCACCATTACTTTAGATGCAAGCTGAGCATTCCTTCCAAACAGTCCCTTCTCCCACCTTAGTTTCTCAAAGAAGCTCTGGACTGCAATTTCATCTTAGCTTCCAGGGCTTGCAGCCGCCAGGGCTGAAAAAACAACTGTTTCCCTGATCATAGGTCTCTGCAACAGAGGATCAGTTAAAAATCATTGATAAAGATTCTCCAAACCCAACATCTCTACAAGTAAACGTAAACTCCCCTACTAGACCATCCAAAAGAGTTTTCTTTTATCTCAAATCCCCGCTGTCTACTAGATGTAAACATTAGATGTTTAACTTCATCAGTTTCTTTAGGCGCAAAGGTAATCCTATTTTCACTGACCCCCTCCAAAAAAAAAAAAAAAAAAGGAAAGAAAAAAAAAGAAAAAGTTCTGCCCAGAAAAATAAGGGGTAAAAAGTATGGGAAGTGCTGATAACTGCAGTCTAGGAAACATGTGAAGAGCTTTACCTTGAGCTGGCCCAGTGATGCCGCGGCGGCTGACCGTCTTACCATGCAAGAGACTAATGTTCAGGGTCAGACTAACGATTCTGACGTTCTGGGCTGGACACACAGTTGAAGTGAGACACCAAGGAAGAGACGGCCAGCCCAACCCCTCACACAGCATCCCTTCCTGGTTAATCCATGGAGTGACAATGACACTGACTGGCCTCATCCTGCCAATGAATGGCAAGGCACTGCAATGATGGCGCCTAGAAATGAATAGGAGTGATTGGGAATAAAAGGGGGAGGGGGGGGGAAAAGGTGGCCATGATGAAGAAATGAATAAAACTCCAAATTTCTGTTACAACTCACTGCCATACCTATTACTCTGATATCATGATGACAGGAGAAATGAAAAAAAAATGAAAGAAAAAAGAAACAAACAAAAAAGAAAACTTGCTACCTATTTAAATTCCTGCAGCGTTCTAAGAATATGGGTTTGTACCCTACAGCCTGACTACACAGAACTAGAGCAAGCAGTTGATTCAATTTAGCTCAGAAACCTATAACACAGTTTTGTTTTTTTCTTTATCATCAATGTTTCTAAATTCTGACACTTTAGTTTTACTTTTTATTACAGCAAAAACTCAATCCACGCTCTTAAAACAGACCATACTTACCAAACAATCCCTTGGGCCCCAGAGCCAATTGGTTTCAGCTGCTGGTAACGTTTTAGGACAGTGAAGGTTGAGTCTGCCACTTGCACACTGTAAAACTGACTGTCACATTTACTGTCGCTCATGATGTAGTGTCATGCAATATTCCGAAGGACTGGCAACTTTCAGATTCCTTCAAAGAAAAACAGAATGAACATGCATTCTTACCGAAAGCATACATACCCAGCTCACTTAGTGTTTTGAACTTATTGGTATACAAGACAATGTGGCTGTAAGTTGATAAAGTCAATTTGACCAAGTTCTGAACTTGAGCAAGACACAAAAAAATGCAGACATTTTAGTGGCACCAGGACCATCATGAAAGGAAGGAATGTTGAGGTCCAGTAAGATCACACTTTAAGGGGTTGGACTAGAGAATAACCACCGTTGGAGAAAGAATCTGTGCATTCCTGCTGGCTATGAAAAGACGACATCACTCTACGCTTCTCATCAGCTTGCCCGCCTGCGGAACCACTGACTCCTCGCTGTCTCAACTAGAGACGGGGCATTGCTTCAAAAGGATCACTTCTGGAATGCCTAGAGAGAAGCAGACGGACCAGTCTTCTGCTCAGCATATAGATTCTGGTTGAAATGATGAACCAAAAAGCGAGATTCATATGCCAAAGTGACAGGCTGCTAGAGGTCCGGTGGCATCCGTGTGCTGTGTGCCCAAGCATGTGCTCCTGCCTCAGGAGATGGGTCCCAGAGCCGGCATCAGCTGGCACAGCCCCAGAGTCCCACATCACCACCAGGCTTCAGGGTAGGTATCTGTATATGAAGAACTTTGCTGTGACCTGTAGTCCATAACAGCAACACTATGAGGTTGATTCACTATGTCTGAGTGTAGGCCAGCAGGCCCAGAAAGCAGCTTTTCTATGGCTGAGGCACAGGCTGAGATTCCTACTCTGCAGGAGGCTGGATGATTTTATACAGAAAATAAGCAAACAGAAATCGGCAAGTGGTTCTGAGGCTCTTGTCTGGTTACGCTTATTTAAGTCAGTGAGCTGGCTGGGTGCAGTGGCTCACGCCTGTAATGCCAGCACTTTGGGAGGCTGAGATGGGCAGATCACAAGGTCGGGAGATCGAGACCACCCTGGCTAACAAGGTGAAACCCTGCTCTACTGAAAATACAAAAATTAGCCAGGCGAGGTGGCGGGCGCCTGTAGTCCCAACTACTCGGGAGGCTGAGGCAGGAGAATGGTGTGAACCCGGGAGGCGGAGCTTGCAGTGAGTGGAGGATCGCACCACTGTACTCCAGCCTGGGCGACAGAGCGAGACTCCGTCTCAAAAAAAATAAAAATAAAAATAAATAAATAAATAAAAGTCAGCGAGCTATTTATTTTGGTCTTTTAAAACTATATAGCCAACAATCAAATCATATAGGTAGACATTCTATACTGTTTAAGAATACAGAATTTAAGTTTTATTCTACAGCTCCGTCAAATCCCTTGCCTTTATGTTCTAGTATCTAATATTTAACGTCAACCCAATGAGATTTTTGTGGTGATGATTTGTATTTCAACACAATGATATCTAGGATTTTCCTTAAACATGGAAATAAATGCATTAATAACAAGTCTAAATAAAGAACTGAGTCAAACTAATTAAATTCTCCAAGTGACTACTGCCCCACGGTCTTCTCCCCATCCTCCAGGTGGTGGCTGCAGTGTGGCTGCCACTCTGACCACTCCTGCCAAGATGTGTTAGCCAGCCAGGGAGTGACTCCAGGGACGCCACAGCGCTTTAGATGCTGGACAAACAGGTGCTCATACAACCCGCACAGCAGGAGTGTCAGTTCCAGGTTACATGGGAGCAGTCTAGGACTGAGTGAGCTAAAACACCTGCCTAGGCCACAGTGCTGTGAGAAGGGGACTCGGGAGCTCCCCACTGTGCCCTAAGCTGTAGGAGGTGCGAGGCAGGTCTGTCTTGCTCATGGCATCTCACACTCCAAGGACAGGAGGACAGGAAGCTGGTCTTTGGGGCAGCATGGGCATTCAATAAACCTTTGTTGATCTGATTCCCCACAATGCTGCTCCATCTTACTGACATCTACAGGAAGATCCTTTTCTAAAGATCAGCTTATTTACAGTTTGCAAGAGGCTGAAACAATTCCACTCAACATTTAGGGGATGCCTTTACGCACGAAAGTGGTAAGTATCACAAGAGATATGCCATAGTCAGCTAGCAACCAGTCTTGAAGCAGCACGAACTGCACTATTTGGGGGAGAAGTGTGAGCAATGAGTCCATTATCTATATTACACATGACAATGCAGTAAGGGCCATATGCAAAATGTAAACAAAATCAAAAGGCAAAAGAGATCCTACCCACTGGCAGGGGTGCAGAAGACAAGGACGGCGTCATGGAGGAGGCGGCATTCGCCCTTAGACTCTTGCCAGAGATGGACAGTAGAGGCACAGAACTCAAACTGACAGTGTCCCAACACAGCGACTGCTCAGCTTGGCTAGCAGGGGTACAAGTGCAAAGGATTAGAGACAACTCAGCAAAAAGGCAGGCACCCACTACCACCTGCTTTATCGGGGGTGGCCGTTCCTCTGCTACGCTGCAAACACACCAGTGACACAGTTACTGCCAAGCGTTTCCTGAGCACCCACTGTGGATGGTGAGGCACCATGCCAGGACACGTGGCCTGCCCTCAGTGAGCACACACTCAGGAAGAGGCCCTACACACCAAGGGTCCTAAACCCAGTAGGGTGAACAAGATTTGGGGGAATGGGAGGAGAAGCAGCAGAGGTGGAGGCACATTGGGAATGTGACAAGTCACTAGGGACTGGGTAGAGGGCAAGTGAGGCTGGAGAGAGAAAAGGAGGCCAAATCACTCTGGGCCCCAGAAGCCAGGCAGAGCCATCTGGCCTCAGTCCTGAGGGCTGTGGAAGCTGTCAAAGCATCAGAGGTGCGGCACAGGTGCTGAGGTGCTCCGGGATCCATTCCTCCCTTCCTCGCTTTCGTAAGAGAAGCCTCCCCCTTCCTGCTAGATAAATGGCTGCCCAAACAGAGACGACACCTGGCAGCTTTCCCAGTAGCCAGGTATGGCCAGATGACCAAGTTCTCACTAATAAGATGTGGGTAGAAGTGATGTATGCAACTTCCAGATCACTTTTATTATTTTTCTGTATAGAAAGCTGCTTGCCCTCCAATCTGTCTTTCTTCCTTGCTGCTGGCTATCAGCTGTCAGGGACCCAGAGACAGAAGTCACATGCTGTAGACAGAAAGCTGCCCACCAGCTGGATTCCTCAACAACCTCATGGCACAGAGCCACCCCCCATTCAGGACCCCTGCCCACACTGGGACTGACAGATCAATCTCAACCCTGCTGACCAACCCTGGAACTCTCCCTGCTACAACTGCTTTCCACCTATACTTGGACTATGACAATATTAGGCTAACTTCTTTAAATTTGGGGAGTATATTCAATCGTATTAGGTTTTAGAATTATAATTCCATCTCAAGATTTAAAATAGTCTGGGCACGGTGGCTCACGCCTGTAATCCCAGCACTTTGGGAGGCCAAGGTGCAGGGAATCACTTGAGGTCAGGAGTTTGAAACCAGCCTGGCCAACATGGTGAAACCCCATCTCTACTAAAAACACAAAAATTAGCTGGGTGTGGTAGTATGTGCCTATAATCCCAGCTACTTGGGAGGCTGAGGCAGGAAAATCATTTGAACCGGGAGGCGGAGGTTGCAGTGAGCCAAGATCGTGCCACTGCACTCCAGCCTGGGCCACAGCGAGACTTCATCTCAAAAACAAACAAACAAAAAGATTTAAAATAATTATAAAAGTAAAATAAGGTGCCCTTATTGGGCAGGAGAAAAAAATCGCCTAAGTGAGAACCTGTTAAAGCCACCTCTCTGTCAAGCGTGGGCTTTATGAGAGCAAGAGAAAGAGCCTCAAGGCCACCTGAGAAAGCACGTAATTTAGCTACTCATGAGGCAACTCTATTGAGATGATATTTCAACAAAAGGCTCAGAGAACCGAACCGTTTTACAGATCGGGAAGTGCGAGAATTCTTCATGCAACCACATCAGCAATACAGTCAACCCTGCCTTCACTGCTCCACTTCCCGCCCCAGCAGGTGCCGGCTCCTCCCCCGGCTCCCAGTCTGTGCTGCCACCGTCCGTCCAGCACGGGGCTCCCTCCTTGCCACTTGTGCACTCAGCAGCGCCCGCCAGGCTGCACTGTCACACCCTTTGTAGGGTCTGCCTCCCTCCCAGACTATGAGCACCTCCAAACTGGGAGGGAACGCTACAAGGAGGCTTCCTGGAGGAGGCAAGACCCGAGCTCAGGTTTGTTCACAGTATATCGACCAACGCATGAGGAAACAGGCACTTTCACACATGTCAGTGAGAGCTGTGAAGGGGCAAAACATTTTTTTGGATAGAATAGAAATAATAAAAAAATAGTAAAAAATAGTAAAAGTGACATGCACATCCTAAACTGGCAAATACAATTCTCTAAGTGTATCTGACAAATATGTGTACAAGCATCCAAACATATTTGTGCAAGGATGTTTGTAACACTTCTTGTAACAGGCAAAAAACTAGAAGTAATCTAAAATGTACACTGTGGATGGACTGAATAAATTATGGCACTAAAGTACAAGAAGGCCATTCAACAGAATGCAAGGACTTTAGGTATCAATGTGGAAAGATGTCTAAGATACAGAAAGGAAACACAGCAAGTTGAAGAAGAGAACACATAATGCCCAGCTACGTAAACACACACACACACACGCATACACACGCACACACACAATGCTAACAAGTAGAGAAATAGTGGGAAATGAGAGACTTTCTTCCCATCATAACTTTCTATTCTGTTTTTCAGATGTAAATATTTCACATTTAAAAACTGATTAAACAAAAAATGTTAAATGAAAAGCTGCAGAATGATCATTTAACACTTGTACGGAAGATGGGCTTGAGGCAGGTAAGGCTAGAGGCATGCGAGTGGGCCTGGTTCTGAGGTACACATTTATAAACACCCTTACAACAACTAGTGAGGAGCATATTACTATCCCCGCTCTGCAAATGAGGAAACTGAGGCTTAGAGGCAATAAGGAAGTTGTCCAAATTCCCAGCATGGCCCAGATTTGAATTTAGGTGTGTTTCACCACAATATTCAAGTTCCTCCCAAAGCACCATTCTGACATCCTCCCTTTAGAAAGTGAAGCTATTTGCACGCAAGCTGGCCAGGACCAGAACACAGTCCTGCACATTTCATCCTGCTGACTTCCCCTACCAAAACGCTTTTTCCTCTGACGATGACAACGATTCAGTGATCCACAGACTCAGGTGAACCTTGAATCACACTAAAGCTTCAGAATACCCAGGACATGCGATATTTAAATCAACTGACCACTGTGACTAAAAGCAGATTCTCACAATCACCCTCAATGCTTGCTGCCAATGTTTTTTTCATTGAATTGCTCTGTTTTCCAGCTGGACACGATGGCTCACACTTGTAATCCCAGCACTGTGGGAGGCTGAAGGTGGGAGGAGGATTGCTTAGGCCCAAGAGTTCCAGAGCAGCCTGGGCAAGATGGTGAGGCTTCATCTCTATGTTAAATAATAATAATAATAGTAAAAATTTAGCCAGGTGTGGTGGCTCATGCCTGTAATCCCAGCACTTTGGGAGGCCGAGGCAGGCGCATCACGAGGTCAGGAGATCAAGACCATCCTGGCTAACACGGTGAAACCCTGTTTCTACTAAAAACTTACAAAAAATTAGCCAGGTGTGGTGGTGGGCACCTGTAGTCCCAGCTACTTAGGAGGCTGAGGCAGGAGAATGGCGTGAACCCAGGAGGCGGAGCTTGCAGTGAGCTGAGATCGTGCCACTGCACTCCAGCCTGGGTGACAGAGCAAGACTCCCGTCTCAAAAAAAAAAAAAAAAAAAGTAAAAATTTAAAAAGTTCTTCTATTTTCCTACTGTAAGTCTTTTGAAGAAGAACTTGGTAGAACAACTTAACCTTTCTTTGATAATCAAGAATCTTGCAGCTCTCAGGGCCATCCTCTGTAGTTCTTAAGCCACAGTATATGCCACAATACAGAACAACTAGCATTTGGTTATTGCCTCACCCACTGTTGGATCCACAGGACCCTCCAAGGATCCCAGTCACCAGCCCCACTTCCAGGCACCCAGGCCTGCCTATTTGCCCCTTTCTATCCCCCACTCCCAGAGCCCTGGGTAACAGCTTCTCATGGCTCCTTGGACCAGCGACAGCAGAAGCATTCTCCCAGACACCACTCCTGTGACCTCCAAACCACTGCACACATGCCACTTTAGAAAGAGAAATCACTCCACGTGAGAATATGTACACAAATGTTCACAGTAGTTTTATTTTTAATAGCTAAACTAGAAACAACCCAAATGTCCTTCAATGGGTAAATGGGTAAACTAACTGCTGTACACCCATACCACAGAACACCACTCAGCAACTGCTGAGACATACCACAACTTGGGTGGATCTCGAGGGCAGTATATTCTATGAAAAAAGCCAAGCTCAAAAGTCACACACCGTCTAACTCCATGAATATAACACTCCTGAAAAGACAAAAGTCTAGAGATGGAGACTAGATTAGCACTTGCCAGCGGTTATGAATGCTGGGGAAAAGGGTGCTGTGGCTGTAAGGGAGTGGCACAGGGAGATATTTGGGATGATGACATAGTTTTGCATCTTGATTGTGGTGGTGGTTATATGAATTTTCACGTGATGAAAAATGACAATGAACTCTATACACATTGTTCCAATGCCAAATTTCCTGGTTTGGATATTTTACTATAGTTATGTAGATACATAACCATTGGAGAAAGCTGGTTGAAGGGTACTGGGACCTCTCTGTGCCATTTGTGCAACTTCTTGTGAATCTATAATTATTTCAAAATATGGAAATGAAAAAAGAGAGAGATTCGTTGAAAATACGCAGTGATCATGCCATACCATTTGAACTCCTTCAACAGTGACTGACCGCCTTGAGAATAAGACTCAGTTCCCTAGCACAGCATGGGAGATGGCAGTCCTCTGGCCCAATCCTGAGCAACATCAAACCACGTGGGATCAGCAGACACACCCAGCTACTGCTGCTGCTCTGCCTAAGCTGTTCCATCTGCTTGAAATGGCGTTCTCTCCTTTCTGACCTCCTGGTCAACCTTCATCTTCCTTCAAACACTAGTTCAAGCACCTGCTTCTCTTACATGTTTCCTCCTCCAGCCTTTCCCTTTAAACCGTGCTGGGCATGCCCCCATTTTTGCCACCCTCGCTGTATTCGCTTTAGACTGCATTGCGAGTCTACTTATACTTCTACTCTGTAAGGGCAGAAAATGTGTCTGATTTATTTCTCAATCCTCTACTGATTACACAGTGGGTGCCCAGTAAATGTCTGCTAAAGACAAAGCTAAACGGGAGAATACATGTGGTAGAGCAGCTGGGAGCAGTGGTTCAGATCAGGACTTTGAGTCAGATCCTAGTGGGTCTGCTGCATATCTGGGTAATGTGCAGAAGCGATTGCGCTCATCTGTAAAACAGACGGGCAGAGAGCCTCAGGTTACCTCTAGATAAGAAGTGCAGAGCCCACTTAGGATGGCATCTTGACGCAGGAATGCACCCTAAATCTGACCAAGCCTTGTCTAGAGCCAATCACTGACTGACAGAGATTACAGAGAAACACATGAAATTACACTGCAGAGATGCAATCAATCAAATAACAACTGTGGAAATGCTACAGAACAACTCGATTGCCTCAACAAATAAGCTACCAAGAAAACAGAAATAGGAGGGGGATCTACGGATTCAGAGAAACTTAAAAGACGTATCAACCAATCAACAACGTATGGACCTCATCGTGCTCTACCTTCAAACTATTAAGGAAACTTAAAATTCATGGGGCAGCTGGAAATTTGAAGATAGACTAGTTATTTGATGATATGAAGGAAGGATTACTTTTTCAACTCTAAAAGAGTCAGTACCTTTAGAGACCCACCGCAGTGTGCGGTATAACTACTGTATAACCACTGAGCACCCTGAGCTTGAGCCTGTCTGTTTTACAGATGAGCCCAATCGCTTCTGCACATCACCCAGATACGCAGCAGACCCACTGGGATCTGACTCAAAGTCCTGATCTGAACCACTGCTCCCAGCTGCCCTACCACATGTATTCTCCCGTTTAGCTTTGTCTTTACCAAACATTTACTGGGCACCCACTGTGTAATTAGTATCCTGAAAAATAATGAATGAAATGGCATGATATTTAGGAATTCCTTGAAAATAATTATGGGTGGTAAGCATGCAAGAGGATAACATTAGAGATGAAACAAGATTGGTCAGGAGTTAATAACTGTTAAAGCAGTATGCTATTATGTTTAGTTTGTGTATCTTGGAAAGTTCCCATAATAAAAGTTAAAATAAAAAATAAAGATGTTGAAACCGGTTCATACAATCAAGTACAAAATATCAGGAATTAATTATTCTGAAGGAAAATTATGTAAAAATGGCACCTTCCTAACCAAGTGTGAGGTATAACTACTGTACGTATGTAGACCAAAAGTAGTTGCCCTATTGGCAAATCAATAGTCTTAAGAAGAAAAAAAATCTGGTCTCTGTTTTATGCCTCATGAAAACTGGTCTAGTCACTATTAACTGGTTTGTCTGGTCCTTTTCTTTATCCAGAAAATTAAGAATATTTTATCTTAGACACATTCAGAAATCCTCTCTAATGTTTATTTGGGGGACCAAATAAATAGATTTTAGTCTGTGAACAAATTAAAGTCCTGGCACCCTGAAAATTAAATTACCAGGAAAATCAAAGCTGTCCAGAGAAGTCTATGCAAAAATAGTATTGTTTTTAACTCTACAGGATCCTTTTGAAGAAAAATTTAAAAGTTAAATCAAGGAAAACATTAAATAGATTGGTGGTCATTCTTCCAGAACAAGTTAAAAGCCAAAAGAGAATACTCAGAGCTGAGGGACCCAGGAAAGAATCCTTATCTGGGGAGTGATCTGGGTTCGGATTCCACTCACCAGCTGCTTGCTAAGAAGCAGACTACTCAAACTCCTGAGCTTCCGTTTCCACAGGGCTCCAGTTACAATCAAATGAGTATCTGGGCTGGCACCTGGGCAAACAGGGCCTGACTCTCCTGGCCTTAGGCTACCTTTCCTGCTCTCCTCACAGCTCCTCCCTCCCACACAGCCACTCCTGGAGGATGACAATCTGCAACCAAGCTGAATGAATCTGTATTTGGCTTGGCTCACAGCATTAAAAAAAAAAAAAAAAAAAAAGTAATTAGCTATTGCCAACATTTAAAAATCAGAACAAATGTGGAGTGCTGCCTTCTTTTTTAGAGACAGGGTCTTGCTCTGTCACCCAGGCTGGAGCACTGTGGTGCGATCATAGCTCACTGCAGGCTCGAAATCCTGGGCTCATGGCATCCTTCCACCTCAGACTCCCAAGTAGCTAGGACTACAGATGAATGCCACCACACCTAGCTAATTTCGTAAACTTTTTGTAGAGACAGGGATCTCGCTGTTGCCCAGGCTGGTCTTGAACTCCTGGCCTGAAGTGATCCTCCCATGTCAGCCTCCCAAAGTGTCTGAGATTACAGGCGTGAGCCATGGCACCCAGTCAAATTCCACCTTCTTCTAGAAAACTGCTGGGTAAGGTTCCAGGTCTTCAGAGCCCCCACGACTCTGTGCCCTTACACCTGGCCTCCAGACTGATTCTCAACTCCACAGTGGGCTATGGTCCTTACTTGGCCCTGCTCCTTCACACCTCTGCCTCTCCCTGCCTATCAAATTTCTCATCACCCTCAAGGCCCCCCAGCACCACCTGTCACCTCCTCCACACTTTCCATGGCATAGCCCCTCCACTACAGCAAGGGTTGTACAGTCCTGGAACTAAGTGTCTGCATGCCTGCCTTCTCTACTGGGCTCCTGGGCTCTCTTTGGAAAGGGACCCTGTTGCTATCTGCCTTGTGTCCCTAGGGCCTAGCAGAAAGCATGACCTAGATAATGCAGAATTCAGTAAATGTCTCCTGCATGTGTGGAAGAAAGCTAGAGCTAAACCATTATAAAAATGTGAGATTTTACATCACAGCTTGTTCCAACAGTTAGCAATTAAAGGGGTCAAGGACACCAAAATGTTTCACAAAATAGAACACGCTTCCATCTGCTTACAAGTTTCACACGTTAATCAGAAGTCACTAAATTAACAGATAAAGCAGAGAAAACAGGGAGACTGGGCCATTTTCTTGATCATTCATTCATTCATTGAACTGATACTACTGAATACTTACTGTGTGCTTTCTAAGCACTGGGGATAAAGCAGTGGACAAATCAGACAGCTACCTGTTTTCACAAAGTTACATCCTAGTCGGGGAGACAGAAAATAAACAGGCAAATAAATGGAATCGTTTCAAACCAGGTGAGAGCTAGGAAGGAAATTTTTAAAATAATGAAATAGCATGACTAAGGGATGAAAGAGGGTGGTTGAGGAGGGTGTCTCGGTTTGGGATGTCACCCAAACCGAGACATCTGACCAGAGGAAGGAGCAGAAAGAGCTACTTGTGCCAGGATCACGGAGACAACTCCAAAGACGAGGAAACAGCAAATGCAAAGGTCCTGGGGCAAATGCGGGCTGGCATGTTCAAGGCGGGCGAGATGAGCGGAATGGGGCAGCAGTCTTCTGGGAGAGGGGTGTGGTGGTAAGGGATGTGGGCTGGGTCCCCTCTGGCACTGCTGGACACTGAGTGTGCAATGACAACGCAAGGGACGAGTGCGTGGGGAGGCGGGAGGCTGGGCGGATGAGGAGGGGGTTCCTACACCACTCATACCAGCAAGGGCCAGTACCCTGCCCAATCTTCCACAAATGTACACCGGTGTCCTGCTCAGGCGTCTGCATACAGTCACACAGCCTGACAACAACCCTGTCCAGAAGAGGCATTTCCCCACTTTCCTGAAGGCAAAACCGCGGCAGAGCGAGGGTCAGTGCCTTGGTCAAGGTCGCGGGGACGCGACCCCGGGCCCCTGGGCACCCGGCGCAGGAGTGCAGCTGTTTGCCCCACCTCCGGGAGGGATGGCGCCCGCAGACCCCACGGGCAGGTCGGCCTGGCCAGGCCAGTGAGCAGGCCTGCAGCCCGGAGCTGCTGACAGCCGGGCGGAAGGGGGCGCCTGCGGCATCCCGGAGCACAGGGGCGACGGCTGCGGCTGCCAGGGCCCCGCAGCCCCCGGCCCACCCCGAAACCTCGGCCGCGCGGTTCCCCCGCCGCCCCTCCCCGCGGGCCCGGCCCGAGCAGCCGCCGCCAGGCCTAGCCCGCCCACCGGGCTCACCTCGCCTCCCCGCCGCCGCGCCACGGGGAGAGGGCGGGCGGGCGGACTGGGGGCGCTGCGTGCTAGTCACTCCTGGCTTCGCGGCCCCGGCTCCGCCGCCGGCCCGCCCTGCTCCGCCCCGCCGCCGCCGCCGCAGTGGGTGTGAGGGGCGCCGGGGCGCTGCGACCCTTCCGGTCCCGCTCCCTTCTCCGCCGCCGCCGCCGCCGCCGCCCCGGCGCCCGGTCTGACCGACCCTCGGGGCGACCAATCAGCGCGCGGAGAGCGGAGCAGGCGCGGCCAATGGCGCCTGGGGGGCGGGCCGCTGGAGGGTGGCGTGGGCGGGGCCGGGGGCCGGGTCGGGCGCCCGAGGTCCTGGGCCGGAGTTTCGTGGCCCTGCCGTGTGATGAAGATGGGCCTTGTCGCTTTGCAGGCTTTAGATTTCTGAAACTGAGGAGCTATTTCTTCTGGGAAACATTTTTATTTCAGATGGGGTGTGGGAATGCCTCGATCTAACCAGTGAAGGTCATGTGAGCATTAGCAAATATTTGAATCTCCTGCCAGAAAGGCTTCTGAGGTAAATTAGAGTTGCCAGTCTGACCTGGATGGGTTCCTCATTTTGAACAGGTTTAACTGGAGAAGGAGGCAAAGAAAATTGCTGGCCGTTTTGGGTCATGTCAGGCACAGAGCTCTCAGTGCTGAGACACCTGTTTTAGTGTCTTGGAAAAGATTTACCCCCTAAAACAAATGAGACATTAACAGAAAACAAATAATCCCTTCTAGGTGAAAAGAATCATGAAAGTACTGAATTATATTCTATGGACTGGTACTTGGCATTAGTAATTATTTACATCCTTCAGCCAGCCAGAGGGGCCCTGGACTGAAAGCAATCCTGGCCCATTTTTGTTCTTCTTCAGAGATTCTGGCCCAGAGTTCTAGGTAGGGCTGACCAGCACACCCATAAGCCCCATTTCAGTGCAGGGGCCTCTGGCTGGGGCATCTACAAGGGCATTTCTTTTACATGGTCAGTCTCTTTTGATGTCCTCTGCAATTAACTGTAGTCACTTTTTGGCTCAAAGCGCATTCTAACAAGCTCAAAATCTGAATGATGTTGTATGGAAAACCCCGGGGGGTCAGGGTCCCTACCCATTCCAAACTGCAGCTAAGCATGAAGCACTAAAAAATCACACTTGGAATCAGTGTTGGTAATGTTAACTTTTAAATCCTTTCACAACTGCAGGGGCCTCGTAAGTTCAATTAACTCAGCTTTTTAGCTGAGGTAGAGGTCAGCAGGCTTGTGCCTTGACTCTCTTGTGCTGACTAATAATGGTATATCTAGCCCTCCTCTTTTCCTGATGCATAAAACAACTTGCATCTGTTAACCACTCTTCCTTGGGATGATCAAGGGATTCATCTCCCCGACCATGTGCAACTGTGAGTCAATTAAACCTCTTTTCTTTATAAATTACCCAGCTTCAAATATGTCTTTATTGGCAGCATAAGAACAGACTAATACAACCTGTATGCCGGAAAGCCTAGGAGCACCTGTGGACTCTGGCAGATAAGTAGCTGCATTTATGGTTTGGCAGGCTTTAAGGGTTATGTCTGGAGTGTCTAGCAATAAGGCCTGATACTTTCATAAATATTCTCCTATTATCCACTGGTGTCCGTTAGCTTCTAGGACCACCATCCCTTGTTGTGGGGTCAAAAACCTGTAGGTGCTGTTCTAATGTTAGTTTATTAGCTTTGCTACTAGAAAAGTGGTCACAGCAATAGCTCTAAGACATCAAGGCCACCCTGAGGCCACCTGGTCATCTGCTTAGAAAATTAGGCTACTGGCCTTGGAATGTCCCCCAGTTTTGGGACAAGATTACCCAAGGCGTTATAACTTGCTTTTTGGCCACTAGATAAAAAATGGTTCATCCACCGGGGACTCCCATGGCTGCAGCAGAGCACAATTTTATCCTTGGAGAGTATTGAAGGTTTGCTTGCAGTTCTAATTACATTCTAGGAGCTGTAAATCTTTCCCTTTAGTGTATCATTAAGGCTGGTACATGTCCAAATCTGGGCACCCATAAGCCAGCAGTACCCAGCTATCTCCTAAAAAAGCCCACCGTCATTTTGGGA
>NC_044551.1:166714595-166733975 GCF_007565055.1 Rhinopithecus roxellana
GATTCTTGAATAATAAGGTGGTCAGGGACTCTGATCCCTGTGCAGTTGAAAATCTGAGTATAACTTTGACTCCTTCCAAACTTAACTAATAGCCTACCACTGACTGGCAGCCTTACTGATAACATAAACAGTCCATGAACACATATGTGGTATGTGCTGCATTATTAGATACTATGTTTGTACAATAAAGTAAGCTAGAGAAATGAAGCTGTTATAAAGAAAATCATAGAAAAGGAAAAAATGCACTTACTATTCATAAAGCAGAAGTGAATCCTCCCAAAGCTCTTCATCTTCATCATCTTCAGGTTGATTAGGCTGAGGAAGAAGAAAAAAGGTTGGTTTTGCTGTCTCTGGGTTGCAGAGGCAGAAGGAAAATCTGCATCTCAGTGGGCCCCTGCAGTTCAAACTCTGTTGTTTGAGGGTCAACTGTATTACACAGGAGTCTGTGTCACAAAGAAAGTAACTCTCTTCAGAACTGGGAGCTCAACAATCCCTTTCTGATACCGTAAACAAATGGCAAGAAGAACCATAAAACTGGGCCAGTGTGCACCCACACAAATAGGAGATTATTTTTGAAGATACCTACTGAATGCAGAAGATGGGAAAGTAACTCCTTTACAAGAAGCAGAAGTTATGTTACGTATGCTTACACAAACAAGGTCTATTTTTTTCCTTATTCTCCATAAGTTGGAACCTCATGAGGTATATTCACTTCTTAGAACAAGCTGTTGTTGTTGTTTTTTTTTTCTGAGACAGTCTCGCTCTGTCACCCAGGCTGGAGTGCAGTGGCCAGATCTTGGCTCACTGCAAGCTCCGCCTCCTGGGTTTATGCCATTCTCCTGCCTCAGCCTCCCCAGTAGCTGGGACTACAGGCGCCCGCTACCTCACCTGGCTAGTTTTTTTTTTTTTTTTTTTTCGTATTTTTTAGTCGAGACGGGGTTTCACCGTGTTAGCCAGGATGGGCTCGATCTCCTGACCTTGTGATCCGCCCGTCTCGGCCTCCCTAAGTGCTGGGATTACAGGATTGAGCCACCGCGCCTGGCCTGAATAAGCTGTTTTTAAAAATGTGCTGGACAATTAAAATATTAATTTTGTTGGAACAAGATACTCTGTTACCAGGCTGGGCGCAGTGGCTCATGCTTGTAATCCTAGCACTTTGGGAGGCTGAGGCAGGCAGATCACTTGAGATCAGGAGTTTGAGACCGGCCTAACCAACATGGTGAAACCCCATGTCTACTAAAAATACAAAAATTAGCCAGGCACGGGGACAAGCACCTGTAATCCCAACTACTTGGGAGGCTAAGCCGAGAGAATTGCTTGAACCCAGGAGGTGGAGATTGCAGTGAGCCAAGATTGTGCCACTGCACTCCAGCCTGGGTGACAGAGCAAGACTCAAGACTCCATCTCAAAAAAAAAAAAAATACTCTGTTACCATTAGGCAAAAGATGATCATAATAGATATTACATTAGCCAAACTCTAGGCTCAAAAAAACATAATTATAAAAATGGTTCACAATAACAAAAATATAGCACTGAATGCATTGTACAATCTGAACTATATAAAGACACCATTAATTTAGTACATATTTATCAAACCACTTGTATAAGTTAGGTTTGGCAAATCGCAGCAGACAAGATGGAATTGAATAGTTTTTGTCTTTAAGGTACTCATAATAGAATACAGATAACTTCAATTTTTCTGTTTTTTTACCAGAATTTTTAAGAAAAAAATATTTTAATTCATTCATACACTTTTCCACTTAAAAAATAACTATAATGTGTCTTTTGTGGACTAAGCATTTTTCCAATGTTACAAAATCCATTTAAAAAATACAGTTAGGAGATTGTGAATACCATTGTCATTTATTTACTACCTTATGTAGTGCTTACTGTGTGC
Organism: Rhinopithecus roxellana; assembly: GCF_007565055.1. Lineage (NCBI taxonomy): Eukaryota > Metazoa > Chordata > Mammalia > Primates > Cercopithecidae > Rhinopithecus > Rhinopithecus roxellana. The sequence continues at coordinate 166,716,493 of NC_044551.1, forward strand.
CCAATGTCATCTGGGAGTTTATTGCTATAATTTATTATGTATGTATTATGTTCAGTATGTGCCAGGCACTTTTAGATTTGTGGTGATGAATGCAAGCTTCTAAAATCTGGGTTGAATTTAGGGTAAGCATGCAGAGTGAGTGGAACTTTGCCAATAAGGAGGCAGAGGGATGATGCTTGGCAGAAGGAATATCTAACAAGTTGCATGTTTGACAGAAGCAGCAGCCATGAAGAATGAAAGTTTTAAAAAAAGGAGGAGCAATTTTAAAACGTAGGACACCTGAGTGAATTTTGTAGAGTTTATGAGCAGTTTAAATTTACTAGTGCAAAAAAAATTATATGGGAGTGGTTGGTAATGAGGTGAAAATAGCTTATAGTTATTATTTATTATGTATTTATTATGTTCAGTATGTGCCGGGGAAGACAAGCTTAGCAAAGATTTTGTTGTTGTTGTTTTACCTGTGTCTAGAAACAAGTTCAATAAAAGACTTTTAATTGTATAGAAATGAGTAGATCTGGCCAGGCGCGGTGGCTCAAGCCTGTAATCCCAGCACTTTGGGAGGCCGAGACGGGCGGATCACGAGGTCAGGAGATCGAGACCATCCTGGCTAATACGGTGAAACGCCGTCTCTACTAAAAAATACAAAAAACTAGCTGGGCGAGGTGGCAGGCGCCTGTAGTCCCAGCTACTCGGGAGGCTGAGGCAGGAGAATGGCGTAAACCCGGGGGACGGAGCTTGCAGTGAGCTGAGATCTGGCCACTGCACTCCAGCCTGGGCGACAGAGCGAGACTCCGTCTCAAAAAAAAAAAAAAAAAAAAAAAAAAAAATGAGTAGATCTTATCCTGTAGGCCAGGGGAAACTTCTCGGGTAGAATGCTTTTGGCTGCAAATACTAGAAGACCTAGCTAACAGTGGCCAAAACCATAAGAACCAGACTTCGTTTGGTTGTCCAGTGATATAATTGGATCCCACTTGTTCCTCTTTCAGCTATGATGTTGGCAGTATCTTGTTCATTTCTCCTTTCATGGTTGGCTACTTAGCAACAGCTCCAAACATCATGTTCTCACAAGACAGTATCTAAAGGCTGGAAGGGCTGCTTTTCTTCACATGTGTCTATTAAATTGGGAGAAAACTCAGAAGCATGCAGGACACTTTTTGTAATTTTTTTTTTTTTTTTTTTTTTGAGACAGGGTCTCGCTCTCTCACCAGGCTGGAGTGCAGTGGCATGATCTTGACCCACTGCACCCTCCACCTCCCAGGTTCAAGCGATTCTCCTGCCTCAACCTCCCAAGTAGCTGGGACTACAGGCACCTGCCACCACACCCAGCTTATTTTTGTATTCTTAACAGAGATGGGGTTTCACCATGTTGGCCAGGATGGTCTTGATCTCTTGAAGTCATGATCTGCCCACCTTGGCCTCCCAAAGTGCTGGGATTACAGGCATGAGCCACCATGCCCGGCCCTTTTTGTAATATTTTATTGGCTGGGTCACACCACATGCTCATTCCTAAACCAGGCACTGGGAAAGCAAATGTGATTAGCTTAGAATAATCATTTCTCTTTTGAAGCTGGGGAGGGGTATTGGGATAATAAATATCCAAATAGATTTGTGTTTCTCCAGCAAGCAACATAAGGAACTGCTCTTGGATAGGGAGCCAGCAGTGTTTGCTCTAGAAATTCATTGGAAAATCGTGAGTAGGGGAGGCATTAGATTAGATTTGAGAATTAGGGCACTCTGTTCAGGGTATAAAGCAGGGATTGGCATGCTTTCTCTGTAAAGGGCCAAGTAGGAAATATTTTAGCCCATGTGGTCTGTCTCTGTCTCTCTCTCTTACTCTCTCTTTTCAAGAATGATTTAAGCAGCTGAAGGCCATGTGTTCTCTGTTGTAGCTACTCAACCCTGCCATTGTAGTGTGAAAGCAGTCATAGGTAGCATGTCAGTGAGTAGGTCCGACTGTACTCTCATAAAACTTTGTTAAGATAAAACATATGGTAGGCAGGATTTGGCCTGTGGTCTGTAGTGTGCTGACCCCTTATGTAGAGGATCAATGGAGGATAGATGTCACCTGGGAGCATATAGTCATTATTGACTAGGTATTTATTATGTTCATGAGATGACATCCACCTTTAAATGTGTGGTGATGAGCACAAGCTTCTGAAAAATGGATAGGATTTAGGGGAAGCATGCAGAGTGAGTGAAACTTTGCCAGGCAAGGAGGCAGAGGGATGATGTTTTGCAGAAGGAATATCTAACAAGCTTGCATGTTTGACAGAAACAACAGCTACGAAGCCTGCAAATTTGTAAAAAGGAGAAGAAGGTGCAAAAGGTAAGACACTGGCCGGGCGCAGTGGCTCCCAGCACTTTGTAATCCCAGCACTTTGGGAGGCTGAGGCGGGTGGATCACGAGGTCAGGAGATCGAGACCATCCTGGCTAACATGGCGAAACCCCGTCTCTACTAAAAATGCAAAAAATTAGCCGGGTGCGGTGGCAGGCACCTGTAGTCCCAGCTACTTTACTCTTAACCATGTAAAGAGACTGGGGGACAAGGGAAGCTTCAGCTGCAGTTAATGCTATAGTTTCCTTGTCACAAATCCATGGAGTATACAAGTCTTATTACAAGGTTTTCACCCATCCATGATAAAATAAAATGATGGAGCTCCACTTTATTCATTTGAAAATATTGGTGTTGCTGGGGATAGTGGCTCCTGCCTGTAATCCCAACAGTGTTGGAGGCTGAGACAGAAAGATCCCTTGAGGCCAGAAGGTCCAGCAGCCTGGCAACATAGCGAGACCCCATGTCTTTTTTTTTTTAAATGTAGCTGGTGGTGGTGTTCTGCACCTGTAATCCCAGCTACTTGGGAGGCTGAAGCAGGAGAACTGCTTGAGCCTAGAAGTTTGAGGCTGCAGTTAGCTATGATAGCAGTATTACACCGTAGCCTGGGTGGCAGAGTGAGACCCCATCTCTGATAAAAATCAAGTCAAATACGATAAGATAAAATAAAATGTAGGTCTTTTTCTTGGAATTATGCTTTTTTAATTTGTTTTGCTTTTTAAAAACATTTAAGAAATGACAATAATAGTTGGTTTATATAAGGCTTTCAGAAACTGGCTTCTGCCCAAATCTCCATCTGCAGCCCCCTTCTCTGTCTGCCTTTTTTCTGGCATTACTGAGCTGCTGGTGATGCCCCCGTCACCATCCCTCTCATGTAGACAAATATGCTCTGGGAGGCTTCTCTCCCTCTCTTGCCACTGCCTGGCATGTGCTACCTTTCCTGCCCTCTGCCTACTTTAATCTGGTGAACCCCACTGTCTAAGTCTCAGCTCAGGCACGATCTCTAGAAAAGCCATCCCCGATGACTTTTATTCCCATTCTTTAAACCCCAGTGCCTACCACTTAGCAGGAACTCCATAAACATTTAGTAAAATAAACACTGTTTATAAGAAGAAGATTGCTACAGTCTAGCAGCAAAGGGGATAGGCATGGAAAGACATGATGCGCAGTTCAGATGGCGGAGTGACACTAGAAAACGACAAAGTACTAAGAGGGCCCCAAGGAAGGAGACACCTGTGTATGTGCAGAAAGATAGCCGGATTCAAGGAGGACTTCACATAGCATTCTGAGCCTTTTTTTCTTTTTTCCATTTTTGGAAACAAGTTCTTACTCTGTCACCCAGGGTGGAGTGCAATGGCATGATCGAGACTCACTGCAAACTCAAACTCCCGGTCTTAAGGGATCCTCTCGCCTCAGCCTCTTAAGTAGTTGGGACTACAGGCACACACCATCAAGCCCGGCAGAGTTTCTGTGGAGTCCGGGTTTCTCTGTGGTCTCCAGAAATCAGGACCACAGGCTCACACCGCCATGCCTGGCAAAGTTGCTGTAGAGTCAGCGTTTCTCTGTGGTCTCCAGATTGCTCTTAAACTCCTGGCTTCGAGCAGTTGTCCCTCCTAGGCCTTCCATAGTGCTGGGATTACAGGTGTGAGCTACCGTGCCCAGCCTACATTCAGAGTCTTAAAACACGAAATAAATTTGTCAGAATAGTAGAGGAAAACATTTCAGATGTAAAAATCAGGATATACACTACTACTAAAGGTATAATGGTAACAAAATTTTGCAAATTATTAGTAAATAACTCACTTAGCATGTTGTTGAAAAGATACTATTATGAAGTAGAGAATAAAGTATTACTTTATATGTTTTTACTGTATTTTTAAATTTTGCTTTGTTTCCAGCAGTTTTGTTTATTTATGTTGTGTGGAATAATTTGTGGGTGACCCTGAGACTTTTGGCTTGAACCTGCTGATATCTAGTGTCTCCCCAAGTGGTTTGTTGGAGTTTTAGATCATTAAAAGTATTTCTTAAAAATGTAAATATTCCAGTAAACATTAAGCTTCATTTAAACTCTCCATTTATGAAATAAAAGTATATGTTCTTTTATATCCATTTTTATAAAGACCATAGTCTTTAACTGTTCTAAGTCATTCATCTTAACTCAGCATATGGATTTGTCAGCAGAACATGACTTAAAAGTGGCTTCAGAGGAAAACCAAGAAATACTTGAAAGAAGTGAAAACAAACAGCCACAGGTATGTAGCAATTTAAATTTCTGGTTTACTATTGGTTGGTTAGTTGGTTTTTCTTTAATAACATAGCATAGTCCAAATGAAGTGACCTTTTAGACTATCCTTTTAGAATCCAACAGATCATAATTTCATATTTAATTTTAAAATATTTTAGTCAGTTAAAAAATTTAAAATATTCTTACAGTCTGTAGTAACTCATAGTTATCTGTACCCTTGAACCTGAGGCCAGAAGTTTCCAGAAGTCTCTTTGCTCTTTTATTTTATCTTTTATTTTTATAACCTTCTTCACGATAAAGTAAGTAACATCAAAAATGGAGTTGTATTACTAAGCTAGAGAAATTATGAACAATTGGACAGTGATGGCCACTGAGTTCAACTCCTGTTAAAGGAGGCATCATTCCCAGTGGTTCAAACTTTGCAGTTTTATGTTGCTGGTCACCAGTGCTGAGGTTAAAAACTTCTTCTGTTTTTTTGGTCTCTGGTTGCCTTCAGTGTCTATGTTCAGGGAGAGGATGGGGTCATACAATCAACCCAACTGCCTATTAAGAGAATTATGACTTCCAGAATGGGACTTTGGTGTCAGGGTACAAACAATAACTTTCTTATTTTAACATAAATAGTAAACATTATTAAAAGCTTTTATTCCACTGTCACTAGTGGAACTTAGAATATATTAGAACTGAATATAAGAAATAATCTATCCAGATAACACTCATAGCATTTGAAGTAGAATCTAAAAATTCTCTTTCTGATTGGTGCTCATTTTGGCTTCTAATAATTTAGCATTTGCCTACTCTCCAGTTAATCTTCAGAAATATGAATTTACTGTAGGGGTTCACTATTTATGGTATGCTGAGGTCAAAATCCTTTAAAGAGAGAAACTTTTGGAATACTACATATCATCTGTGAACCCATTTCTGGCAGATTTAATTCATAATGAATTAAGTTTAGTCCAAACTAACAGTGAGAGTTAAGCTTGCTGGTTCATGTTTTTCTCTATGTTAAGCCAAGGCAAATTATTTTTTACTTCTTAGTTATAATCCAGTAACTTAGGGGTGGCAAAACACAGATTAAGTTTTACAGTTAAATTTTAATTATGTTCTATTTTTTGTTCATACTTAATTCAGAATAAATTTTAAAACATGCACCCTAACAGAAAAGACATCTGAGAAACAAAACAAGCAAATTAATTTTCCACTTTTACACCTGCAAAAAAAAAATGTCTCAAGAACCAGAACTGAGTAAGAATTGTGATAAAGAGGGTATTATCTGTATATTCAAGACTTCTTTTAAAATTCATTACCAGAAAGTTCAGCCGAAGATTGGTGAAAGTTTTGAAATATCCAAAATTACTGTTTGTCCTGAGGAAGAGCTCTTACATAGTAACTCTGGAGAGGGATAAAGTTAAAGGGAGTGCCCTCTAATCTGATGAATCATATCCCTGACTGCAAGGAAGCAGATGCATCTTGGAGTGTCTAACTCTGTAGTATTCCAGGCATTGCCTAAACAGAAGGAGCCCATCACAAACATGTCTTTTCATTGCATTTATACTCTGGGTCCCTAAAACACACCTGTCAGTCACCTTCTAAGCTTTACACAAATGAAAATAAATCAGACTGTAAAAATTATAACAAACCAGACATGTAACCTGTTTCTCAGAGATGAAGAGAATTGTTGTAATGATACAGAAATTGAAAAATTAAGGAACCCAGTAGTTATGGTTGAAATGAAAGAAGATCAAGAGTTTGATGTGCAAATGGCAAAAAATATAAACCAAAATACCACTAATTGGAAATTAGACACTGGCCTCAGTCTAGAGATCCAAAAAGTCTTTTTGATTTGTGGTTTTCTCACTCCAAAGAAATGAGGCATGTGATACAGATAGAAAGCCTCAGTATTTCTGCTGTTACACTTACAAAAGCAAAAATCCAATACAGCACTTGTTCCACAAGCCATATGGAATTTAGAAGCTCTTCTAAAGCTTAGAAGATGACTGGCAAGTATGTTTCAGGGAGCCACATATGACAGTCCCACTGCTAATAGCTATAAAAGCATGAAACCCGAATGAGAAAATGTGAGTTATTCTCCACCCCGTAGTGACAGAGCACCAAAAGCATATCTAGACTTACAGCAAGATATGCAAAGGCTTAAGGATGAGGTGGGCATGTTACAAGCAGAGTTCCTGGCTTTGAAGAAAGAAAGTTCAACTATAAAAAGAAAGAGATTCACTTGCTACTTCTCTTTTTATAAATTATCTGATTCATTCTGGTTTTCTACTCAAGAAAATCTCATGTGTATAGTTACAGTGGAGTTATCTAAATGTGTAATTATGTGTCAAAGTAGATTAGTGCTGCTATCTAAATGACAGTTCTGGAAAACATTATCATAATATTTGTTCATTAGTCAACCTAAGTCTCACTATCAGTCTTCCAAGTAACACATGGGCTGGGAAAATACTTTAGCCATATACCATGTGACCTTCTGAATCAGCTAAACATAAAGAAAATTGCTAAAGAAATAAGCTCTAGATTCTTCTTACTGTATTCATTTAAAGATGAATTACATTTATTTAAATGATAAAATGGTAACACAAGGGGGGGGAAACAATGACTGAGAAGAGACTTGAAAATGTATCCAGCCTTGAGAGTTGCAACAAATATTATCAGCCAAAGATGTCTGTTTAATGTGCTTTCATGCATGTAAGTTTATTTGTTTGACTCAAGCTGTTTAAACTTATAATTCCATCATGGCCATTTTAAATATTTTTGGAAACAAATACATATACTTTGCATATTTTAAAAAAATCACCACTCTCCAATGTTTCTGTTGAATCACACTTTTACATTATGTTGTTTAATAAAATATGGTAAGTTTTGACATGTATGATTTTATCATATAAGTAGCATAACTCCTCAGCCAAAAATTTATCATTTGACTCTATCATAGAAAGCTGAGTTCTGTACATTGTATTCTAAAGATAGACAAAAATCTAGAAATTTTCTTCTTTCAAAGTAAAAGCAGATGAGGCCTCCTGCTATCCTCTGAGGCATTAAATTGCTTTGCCAAAGTCACACTTTTAATTTATCTAATTTGATATATTTATCTGGTAATTTATGTAATTCAGCAATATTTAATTGTATCTTCCCTTTGGTGCCATGAAATGCTAGGTAATGCCACCGTAGGAGCTTTGGGTGAATTATTTAATATTTCTTGGTTTTACTTCCATTATCAAGTAGATAATGGGGCTAGAGAATACAACTATACTGTAAATCTTCCAGCTATAAACTTTTGTGGTAACTGAATGTAAACTTGGGGAACATCTCATTTTCCAGGATTCTGCAGTAGCAACTCAGTAGTTTCACTCTGCTCCTTGTGTTGTGGTAAACTTTGGTTCCTCTGTTTCAGTGAGCACCTTCACTTTTTTTATATCCCAGGATCCAAATGAAAAAAGAAGGATAAAAGGCAGTGGGGAAAATAATAGCTTAGTGCAGAAAAGGGAAAGCTTCTTTTCTGTTTCTTTTTCTTTCTGTTTCTGCCCCACAAGGTCACATCCTCTCAATCTGGCTATTTCATGGAGAATCCAGGTGACAAAGACAGAAGCCACATTTTATGCCTGTGTCTTTTTGTTCCTCTGTTTTTGTGTTGATATATTTACACCACAGAAGTAACTGTGATCTGGTGGAGAACTAGAAGTAGAGTCAGAAGCCCTGGGAAAATCCTGCAGCTTGCTTATATTTTTAACCTCTCTTTTTAAGAATTGTGATAACTAGATAAGTTCATCAGTGTATGTTTGTAGAAGTGCTTAGTACAATGTCTAGATTTATGATTTAGTAAATGAAATTCTTATAACTGACTAAAAAAATGTTTAGTCAAATCACAATACAATATTATCAGGGAAACAGAACTTTTAAAACTTTGAGAAATTTTATCTGTCCAAATACAGGTGGAGGTAAAACTTTTACTATAGGGTGGTGTCTGGGTTAGATATCATAGTATAAATGCAATTTCCTTTTTCCAACAGTTTAATTTAGTCAAATTAGTTAATATTTTACTTTGAGTTTGTTGTAATTCAGAGAAAGGCTTTTCCAATTCTGATATTCTTAAAAATTCTCCAGTGTGTACGTGTGTGTTTTAGTTTTATGGATTCATTGACTTCAAATAAATATTTGAACTTTTTGAAATTTATGCTCTGTAAGGTTCAAGGTTTTGCTCAACTTTTTCTCCAGTTGGATATCCACTTACAGCAACTTTTGATTGCATGAATGTACGGGTTGTTCTTTCACTTCAGAGATAACCATGATGTTATTTTATTGAGTGCTAGCTGAAAATTTCTTTTGTTTTATTTAGGATTTTCAAAGTTATGGAAAAAAGAAGGATGTGATATATACAAATTGCATGTTGAAGGGAGATTTTGCCACACTCAGATGGGAATTGTATGTAATAAAAAATGACAGTCTCAAAAAGGAAAAGGAATATATTCAGGAAATTAAAAGTATTAGGGAAATAAATGCTAACTTTGAAAAGAGTGTGAGACTCAATGAGAAAATGATAACAAAAACAATGTCCCAGTGTTGGCAACAGCTTAATGACCTCAAAGCTGTGAATACAAGGCTGAATTCAAAATTGGAGAAGGAAAAACACCGCACAGACAGACTGGAAGCTGAAGTTGAATTCCTCCATTCTAGACTGGCTGCTGCTATAAATGAGCACAATGAAAGTGTAGAAACAAAAGACCTAGAACTTGTTTTACAGAGAGCATGTAATTTTTCTGTACATAAAAAATGAGTTCTACTATTTCTCAACTAAAAGATAGACATGAGTTGCTTACTGAACAATTTTCTAAAGCTGGGATGAAGTTAAATACCTTAAAAGGTAAGCTCCATGAGACAAGAGATGCTCTCAGGGAAAAGACACTGGCTTTAGAAAGTGTGCAGATGGACCAGAGGCAAGCACAGCATTGAATAAAGGAAATGGAGCAGATGCATCCAAATGAGGAAGCTAAACTAGTCAATCCACCGGAAAGCACAACTGTGTAGAGGAGAGACTGTGTCAACTAGAATGTGAAAATCTCTTGCTTAAACAACAACTACAGGGTGCTCATAAGGAAGGCAATGATAAAGAGATAGTAATTAATATCCAAGGAGGCTGTCTTGAGAGTAGAAAGAAAGATCTTCTTCTAGAAGAGAAAAATAAGAAATTAATGAATGAATATAATTCTACAAAAGAAAAGCTGTTTCAGTATGTAAAAGAAGAAGCAGAGGAGAAGTATGAAGAAAGATAAATATTTTTAACCTTCCAGAAGGAAAATTTAAACATTTCATTGTGGCTATATGTTGAATCTAGTTCAATATAAAAATAGATAGATGAAAATGTATTTACCATACTGTATAATTCCATTTTGTGAAACATCCAGAAAAGACATATATAGGGACAGAAAGAAGATGAATGTTTGTGTAGGGCTGGCACTGGAAATGGGTCGTGACTGCTGATGACCATGAGGGATTGTCCTGGAGTGATGAAAATGTTCTAAAGCTGGATTATAGGGATGGTTGCACGACTAGTAAATTTACTAAAAATCTTTGAACTGTATGTTAAAACAGATAAATATGTAGTATGGAAATCATATTTTAACAAAGCTGTTTTAATAAAAAACCAAAAAAATATGTTTACTATATCAGCTTGGAAACATACCTTGTTTCCAGGAAATAAAAGAGCTCACAGATGCTTTCTTTGAGTAAAGACATTGTCACCTATGAAATTGTAGTAGCTACAGTGTAATGTTCATAAGCTATGTAGTCTTATATTGCTGAAATAACAAATTTAATGTCTTTATGTTGCCACATTTTAAGACCATAATGAAGCAGATAAATAGAAATGCTTGTACCTGAAATAAGTATTTTGAAATTAAGATTCAATTAAATGAGCCACTTTGACACTTAATTCTAGATTTCCCAGATGAACTGAAGTATGTTGCTGTGTCTTGTGGTGCTTTTCCTTCAGTGGCTGTTTTATGTATTTTAGTTAGTATAACTTTATTTTGACTCATATTAATGTGACTTAAGTCTGAAAATATGTCAGTCTCACATTATGTATTTTTCTGACCACTTAATATTTGAAAGACATCTACTTGTTATAAAATCACAATTTGGAATAAATGTGGTAAATTTTAGCAAAAAATATTTGATTTAATGTTCCCACTGGTAGGTATTTATAATTTACTTTGAATATTTTTATTAATAATTAGCTCATAATTTACATTTTCAGTCTCAATGACTATCATTTGGATATAACTTTGTCCAATACAAAGATACTTGTAGCTGTCTGTGATTTGTGAGTTTGACATTGAATCCCCATTTTCAGAGCAATGAGGGATGGCAGAGTTCACGTAGAGTGGGAATGAAGTACATTGGGAGTACAAGAGGCTGGTGCAGCCATTACTATGGAGACAGACACACTGTGGGCCCAGGCACTGCCGGCAGGGACCTCGGCACAGAGAGTTGAATTGGTCGCCCTCACTCAGGCCCTCCGATGGGGTAAGGACAAATGTATTAACATCTACACTGACACCAGGTATGCTTTTGCTGCTGTACATGTACTTGGAGCCATCTATCAAGAGTGAGGGCTACTCACCTCAGCAGGAAAGAAGCAATTGTGGCCCTGCTTGAAGCTGTTTGGCTCCCTCAGCAGGTGGCTGTGATTCACTGCAAAGGACATCAAAGAAGCTGTGGTAACCAAAGAGCAGACGCTGCAGCTCGGCTCCCGGTCGTGCCTTTAACCCTGCTGCCCCCTGTGTCCTTTCTGCGACCTGACTTGCCAGACCACCCAGAATACCCCCCAGAGGAAGAAAAACAAGCTTCAGATCTTCAGGCCAGTAAAAATCAGGAAGAAGGAGTAAAATTGGCCCAGCTTCTAAGGAGCCATTTCAAGATCCCCCACCTTCAGGACTTAACGAACCAAGCAGCTCTCCGGTGTACGGCTTGTGCTCAGGTAAACGCCAAGCAAGGTAAGCCCAGCCCAGGTCACCACCTCCGGGGAGGCTCGCCAGGAGAAAGGTAGGAAATTTACTTTACGTAGATAAAACTGCACCGGGCAGGATATAAATACCTCCTGGTGCTAGTAGACACCTTTTCCGGATAGACTGAGGCATTTGCCACCAAAAATGAAACTGCCACCACGGTAGTTAAGCTGTTGCTCAATGAAACCATCCCTCGACATGGACTGCCTGTTGCCACAAGGTCTGATAATGGACCTGCCTTCACCTTGTCCACAGCTCAGTTGGTTAACAAGGCATTAAACGTTCAATGGAAACTCCATTGTGCCTATTGACCCCAGAGCTCTGGAGAGGTAGAACGCATGAACCGCACCCTAAAAAGTACCCTTACTAAATTAATCCTAGAGACCGGTGAGAATTAGGTGAAGCGCCTTCCTTTAGCCCTCCTTAGAGTAAGATACACCCCTTACTGGGCTGGGTTTTCACCTTTTGAAATCATGTATGGAAGGGCTCCGCCTATCTTGCCTAAGCTAAGGGGTACCCATTTAGCAGAAATCTCACAAGCTAATTTGTTACAGTACCTGCAGCCTCTCCAACAAGTACAAGACATCATCCAGCCACTTGTCCGGGGAGCTCATCCCAATCCAGTTCCTGACCAGACGAGGCCCTGCCACTCTTTCCAGCCGGGTGACCTGGTATAGGTTAAAAAGTTCCAGAAGGAAGGACTCACTCCTGCCTGGAAAGGACCTCATACTATCATCCTCACCATGCCAATGGCTCTGAAGGTGGACGACATTCCTGCTTGGATTCATCACTCTCGCATCAAAAAGGCCAACAAAGCCCAGCAAGAAACAAGGGTCCCCAAGCCTGGGCCAGGCCCCTTAAAATTGCACCTAAGTCGAGTGAAGCCATCAGATTAATTCTTTCCATTTACCTCTTCTGTCTGTTTCCACCTGTTACGTCCTCTGCCCCTTCCTACTCTTTTCTCCTCACTTCCTTCACAACAGTACGTGTCTTTGCAAACACCACCTGGAAAGTGGGAACATCCAAGAAAGTCTCTTTTGTAGTCGATTTATGTGCTTTGCTCCCAGAACCTGCCCGTACCCACAAAGAACAGCACGATCTGCTGATCATGGGATCAGGGAACGTCGACATTGCTGCAGGGTTCGGACACACCAGAAGCCGGACTGGATGTGGAAGCTCTAAGGGTGCAGAAAAGGGGTCCAGAGCGTTGGCTTTCACCTTCGTCCTGGAAATCACCCTGACTCTAGCTGCCGAGATTCTTACCAGTTTTTCTGCCCTCACTGGACATGTGTAACCTTGCCACTTACTCTGGAGGATCAACCCTGCCTTCAACCCTTTCCATAGCTCGCGCTTCCCATCCTAGACCGTGTACTATAGGGAATTGCAATCCTCTTACTGTGACTGTCGGTAACCCTAGTTTAGCTCAATGGTATTACGGCATGTCACAGGGATTAAGGCTTTATATTTTGGGATTTGATGTTGGAACTATGTTCACCATCCAGAAAAAGGTCCTGGTCCCATGGAGCCCTCCTAAGCCAATCGGACTTTTAACTGATTTGGTGACCCTGTGTTCCAAAAACACCCAGACAGGTCAATTTAACTGTCCCACCATCATTCCTGCTTCCTAGACCTCAGCTGCAACGACGACACCTCCAACCCAGCCTGAAGTCCATTCTGGACAGTGCTCTTCACCTCCTTAATCTCACCCAGCCTGAACTAGCCCGAGATTGCTGGTTGTGCCTAAAGGCCAAACCCCCATATTACGTTGGATTAGGAGTAGAAGCCATGCTAAAAATTCTTTCTTGTCATACGTGCAGCCATGCCCTTACACTAGGAGACGTGTCAGGAATGCCTCCTGTCTAACTAGCAGGGTATAATTTATCTGCTTCTCCCTCTCAGGCTACCTGGAATCAGTCCCTGCTTACTTCCTTAAACACCTCAGTCTCCTATCAGGCACCCAACAATACCTGGTTAGCCTGCACTTCAGGTCTCACTCACTGCATCAGTGGGACTGAACCTTGACCTGTGTGTGTTGGTTCATGTACTCCCCCAGGTCTACGTGTACAGCGGGTCAGAAGGACAACTCCTCATCGCTCCTCCTGAATTGCATCCCAGGTTTTGCCAAGTCGCCCCACTCCTTGTACCCCTTGTGGCCGGCCTTAGCATAGCTGGGTCAGCAGCCATCGGCACGACTGCCCTGATTCAAGGAGAAACTGGGCCAATGTCCCCATCTCAACAAGTAGATGATGATTTAAGCCATCTCCAATCAGCCATAAAGATACTGCATGCCCAGGTAGAGTCTCTAGCGGAAGCAGTTCTTCAAAACCGCCAAGGCTTAGATCTGCTATTTCTCTCCCAAGGAGGGTTATGTGCAGCTTTGGGAGAAAGTTGTTGTTTCTACGCCAATCAGTCTGAAGTCATAAAAAATACTCTTCAAAAAGTTCGAGAAAGTCTAGGTAAATGCCAGCAGGAACAGGAGAGTAACACCCCCTGGTACCAAAGCATGTTTAACTGGAATCCCTGGCTAACTAATTACTGGGTTGGCGGGAGCCCTTCTCCTCTTGTTAAGGTTAGTCTTCGGGCCTTGTCTATTAAATTGGTTGCTTAGCTTTATAAAGCAGCACATAGCTTCTGTCAAACTTGTGTATCTTAGAACCCAATATAACCCCCTTGTTATAACCGAGGAATCAATGATTTGATTCCCCAAAAACACGAGTGGGAAATGTGATGCCCTACCTTGTTTTAACCTGATTGACTCTCTCAGCTGAAAGAGCCAGACTGACTCCATTTTGGTTTCTCCACTTGCAGCCCCTTGTCCCCCTCCCTTAAGGACATAACTGGTGCAAGCTGACTCCAGGCACACCCAGGAGTGTGCTTACTGATAAGATACTGAGGCAAGCTGTGCCAGCGGCTCCTGGGAACACACTCGGTTGATGGTACCCAAAGCCCCTGCATTTGTCTCTTTATGACAGTTTAAGCCCCTGAACCTGGAACTATTTATTTTCCTGTAACTGTTTCTGTAACCATCTATCTTTTAACTTTTTGCCTGTTCTGCTTCTGTAAAAATTGCTTGAGACTCCCCCTCTCCTATTTAGACCAAGATATAAAAAGAAATCTAGCCCCTTCTTCAGGGCTGAATTTTGAGCTCTAGCGGTCTCTCGGTCGCCAGCAATAAAGGACTCCTGAATTAGTCTCAGAGTGTGGCGTTTCGCTATAACTCGCTCAGTTACAACAACAGGAGCTTGTTTGCCCCCAACAGTTCCACGCACCCCTCGACACCAGTCTCTTTCTTCTTATCAGGTCCCTTCCCTGGGCATAGGCCTGAGTGTGCAGCCTGGGTAGCTGCTAGTCCCAGAGATGGGACCTGTCTGCACCCTGGGAACTCCCTGTGGCCAACTCCAGCTTTGTCAACCCCAGCAAGGGAGGGTGGCAGGCAGCACCTGGTCCTGTGGTTCAGGGTAGCTCTCTTGGGCTGACTGCCCCTGCTCCTACTCCCCCCAACAACCTCCACCTCAGCTGGCCGGCTCTGGACACAGTGGTTGACTGAGTCTGAGCCAGCCCCGTCTTGGCAGCTCCCTCTCCTGCCTGCGAGGGCGACTTCACTTTGACTTCAAATCTGCAGAGTGATGTGCAGATTGCAGATTCAGCCCTGAGCCCCACCAAGACACAGCAGGGACAGGGGCAGCTGGCCCAGGGGCGCCCCAGGCTCCAGTTCCTGCCCCCTCCCACCCCAAGGCCCCATGAGCTTCCCTTCCTCCATCCCTCTGTGCCTAGATGCAGGCCAGACCTCAAGAGGCAGCTAAGGGATGGGGAGAGAACAGAGGACTCCCCACAGAGGCCCAGAACCCACATCCAACCTCAGTTCACAACTCCCCAGCGTAGGCCCCCTGGCTTCTCCTGCTGAGGTGAATATGTTCGTGGCCATCATTTCTTTGGGGGAAATCAGATTCTTTGGGGCTCCCGTTGCTCTCTGCTGCTCGCTCTCCTCTGCTGCCAGTCCCACATCCTAAGAGTGCCCCTGTGTAGAAGGGGGGAAGGACACCCACCCTTACAGCTCCTCGCACGAGGCTGAAAAGTGTCCAATTCTCCCATAGACCCGATGTATACAGCTTCCTTGAATAAACAGAGAAATTGATCCCGCTAGTCTTAAAGGAAGTTACATTGGTTTCATCTGAGTTCCCCGAAACTTACCAGCCCGGGGTCGGTCTGACAATGAGAAGCCAGCCCCTCAGCCCCTATGATTGCCTAAGACCACCTGCTGCCTGGTAACCAACTTCTCTTCCTCACTCCTCCCCAATTCGTGTTTTTCCACCCACGGTTACATTTCTTCGTGGCTAGCCCTGCAGGACCCCCAGTCTATCCACTAACCCGAATGTTGAGAGAGGCTCTCTTGGCCCCCTTCCCTGCCCAGCTCTTTCCCTCCTCCTGTCTCTGCCCCGCCCCCAACCCTTCCGCTGAGGCCCAGTGGGGCCTCTGAAAAACCGCGGGGGTGGTGGGTGGTGGGCTCTGCCTGGGGAACCTGGGGAGGAAGGGCGGTTCTCCAAGTCCCCTTGGTCGCACCCCAGTCATTCTGACCTTGCATTCGTGCGCGGCTTCCTTGCCCTCTCTGTGCAGCCAAAAGGGGCAAATTCAGGAACTGCAAGATGGCGCACCAGGTGAAACAAGCGGCTGCGCCTGCAGAGATGCTGGGACCCAGGCTACTGGTGGCCTTTCCAGCATCAGGTTCCGAACCTACCCGCCTCCTGCACCCTGTTCCTATGGAGAGGTGACAACGTGCTAGCAGCCCTCGCTCACTCTCCGCACCTCCTTCGCCTCCGCGTCTGCTCTGGCCGCGCTCCAGGAGCCCTTCAACCCGCAGCTGCGCTGCGAGGGCCCCTCTCTGGGGCTGGCCAGGGCCAGAGCCGGCTCCCTCTGCTGGTGGGGAAGTGTGGAGGGAGAGGCGGGGGCGAGAGGCCAGGCTGCGCATGGGGCTCAGGGGTCGGCGCGGGTTCCGGTGGGCGCGGGCTCTGTGGGCCAGGCCCTCGCTGTGGCCTGCTGGGCTTGATCGAGGGAGGAGCTCCCTCTGGGCTGCCGGAGTGCCCAGACTGGGTGGCGCAAAGTCCGGGGCGACTGCTATTAAGAGGTGAAGCCTGCTGGGCTTCTGGATCAGGTGGGGACCTGGAGAACTTTTCTGTCTAGCTAAAGGTTTGTAAACGCACCAATCAGCACTCTGTCAAGACGGACCAATCAGAGCTCTCTGTAAAACGGACCAGTCAGCGCTCTGTAAAATGGACCAATCAGCAGTATGGGGGTGGGTCAGTATAATAAAAGCAGGCTGCCGGAGCCAACAGCCGCAACTCGTTGGGGTCCCCTTTCTAGCCTGTGTCTGTTTTGTTCTTTCGCTCTTGCAATAAACCTTGTTGCTGCTTACCTCTCTGGCCTGTGCCACCTTTATGAGCTGTAACACCTGGAAGGTCTCAGCTCACTCCTGAGGCCAGCAAGACCCCTAACCCACTGAAGGAAGGAACAGTCCAGATGTGCAGCCTTTAAGAACTGTAACCTCACCTCGAGGGTCCACAGCAGGAACCCACCAGATGGAAGAAACTCCAGATACATCTGGACGTCTGAAGGAAACAAACTCCTGACACACCACCTTTAAGAATTGTAACACCCACCGCGAGGGTCTGCAGCTTCATTCTGAAAGCACGAGACCAAGAACCCACCAATTCTGGACATACTACTGGCACCCTGCTCCTACCACGCCCTGCCCTGCCATCGCCCTCCACCTACCCGCACCTGGGTCCTAACCTGGGTGTCCCGCCCCACCAGCACCCTGCTCCTACCCACACGCTGCTCCACCCACATCGGGCTCTCAGCACCACATCATACCTGTGGCCCCGCCCACAT
>NC_044551.1:166734075-166745849 GCF_007565055.1 Rhinopithecus roxellana
TGGTTTCCCCTCTGTTTCGGTGAGCACCTTCCCTTTTTTATATCCCAGGATCCAAATGAAAAAGAAGGATAAAAGGCATGGGGAAAATAATAGCTGTGCAAGAAAAGGGAAAGCTTCTTTTCTGTTTCTGAAGCCCCACAGGTTCACATCTCTCAATCTGGCTATTTCATGGAGAATCCAGGTGACAAAGACAGAAGCCACATTTTATGCCTGTGTCTTTTTGTTTCTCTTGTTTTGTGTTGATAGTCTTACACCACAAAGTAACTGTGATCTGGTGGAGAACTAGAAGTAGAGTCAGAAGCCCTGGGAAATCCTGCAGCTTGCTTTATATTTTTAACCTCCCTTTTTAAGAATTGTTGATAACTACATAGTTCATCAATGTTGTTTGGTAAGTGCTTATACAATGTCTAGATTTATGATTTAGTAAATGAAATCTTATAACTGACTAAAAAAATGTTTAGTCAAATCACATGACAATTATCAGGGAAACAAACTCTAAAATTTAAAACTTTGAGAATTGTATCTGTCCAAATACAGGTGGAGTAAAACTTTATATAGGTGGTGTCTGGGTTAGATATCATAGTATAAATGCAATTTCCTTTTCCAAACATTTTTAATTTAGTCAATTAGTTAATATTTTGAGTTTGTGTAATTCAGAGAAGGGCTTTTCCAATTCTGATATACTTAAAATTCTCCAGTGTGTACGTGAGTGTTTTAGTTTTATGGATTCATTGACTTCAAATAATATTTGAACTTTTTGAAATTTATGCTCTGTAGTTTCAAGGTTTTAACTCAACTTTTTCTCCAGTTGATATCCACTACATCGCAACTTTTGATTGCATGAATGTACGGGTTCTTTTTCACTTCAGAGATAACCATGAGGTTATTTTATTGAGTGCTAGCTGCAATTTTTTTTGTTTTATTTAGGATTTTCAAGTTATGGAAAAAAGAAGGATGTGATATATACAAATTGCATGTTGAAGGGAGATTTTGCCACACTCAGATGGGAATAATATGTAATAAAAATGACAGTCTCAAAAGGAAAAGGAATATATTCAGGAAATTAAAAGTATTTAGGGAAATAAATGCTAACTTTGGAAAAGAGTGTGACGACTCAATGAGAAATGGATACAAAAACAATGTCCAGTGTTGGCAACAGCTTATGACCTCAAGCTAATGAATACAAGGCTGAATTCACAACAATGTGAGAAGGAAAGGAAAACACGCACAGACAACTGGAAGCTGAGTTGAATTCCCCATTCTATACTGCTGCTGCTATAAAATGAGCACAAGGAAAGGTGTAGAAACAAAAGACCTAGAACTGTGTTTTACAGAGAGCATGTATTTTCATGCATAAAAAGAATGAGTTCTACTATTTCTCACTGAAAGATAACATGAGTTGCTAATGAAACAATTTTCTAAACTTGGAGATGAAGTTAAATAACCTTAAAAGGTAAGCTTCCATGAGACAAAGAGATGCTCTCAGGGAAAAAACACTGGCTTTAGAAAGTGTGCAGATGGACGCAGAGGCAAGCACAGCATTGAATAAGGAAAGGATCAGTGCGCATCCAATAGGAGGAAGCTAAACTATGTCAATCCACCGGAAAGCACTGTGTAGAGGAGATACTGTGTCAACTAAATGTGAAAAAAGTTTACCACAACACAAGGAGCAGAGTGAAACTACTGAGTTGCTACTGCAGAATCCTGGAAAATGAGATGTTCCCCAAGTTTACATTCAGTTACCACAAAAGTTTATAGCTGGAAGATTTACAGCATAGTTGTATTCTCTAGCCCCATTATCTACTTGATAATGGAAGTAAAACCAAGAAATATTAAATAATTCACCCAAAGCTCCTACAGTGGCATTACCTAGCATTTCATGGCACCAAAGGGAAGATACAATTAAATATTGCTGAATTACATAAATTACCAGATAAATATATCAAATTAGATAAATAAAAAGTGTGACTTTGGCAAAGCAATTTAATGCCTCAGAGGATAGCAGGAGGCCTCATCTGCTTTTACTTTGAAAGAAGAAAATCTCTAGATTTTTGTCTATCTTTAGAATACAATGTACAGAACTCAGCTTTCTACGATAGAGTCAAATGATAAATTTTTGGCTGAGGAGTTATGCTACTTATATGATAAAATCATACATGTCAAAACTTACCATATTTTATTAAACAACATAATGTAAAAGTGTGATTCAACAGAAACATTGGAGAGTGGTGATTTTTTTAAAATATGCAAAAGTATATGTATTTGTTTCCAAAAATATTTAAAATGGCCATGATGGAATTATAAGTTTAAACAGCTTGAGTCAAACAAATAAACTTACATGCATGAAAGCACATTAAACAGACATCTTTGGCTGATAATATTTGTTGCAACTCTCAAGGCTGGATACATTTTCAAGTCTCTTCTCAGTCATTGTTTCCTTCCCCTTGTGTTACCATTTTATCATTTAAATAAATGTAATTCATCTTTAAATGAATACAGTAAGAAGAATCTAGAGCTTATTTCTTTAGCAATTTTCTTTATGTTTAGCTGATTCAGAAGGTCACATGGTATATGGCTAAATTATTTTCCCAGGCCATGTGTTACTTGGAAGACTGATAGTGAGACTTAGGTTGACTAATGAACAAATATTATGATAATGTTTTCCAGAACTGTCATTTAGATAGCAGCACTAATCTACTTTGACACATAATTACACATTTAGATAACTCCACTGTAACTATACACATGAGATTTTCTTGAGTAGAAAACCAGAATGAATCAGATAATTTATAAAAAGAGACGTAGCAAGTGAACCCCTTTCTTTTTATAGTTGAACTTTCTTCAAAGCCAGGAACTCTGCTTGTAACATGCCCACCTCATTCTTAAGCCTTTGCATATCTTGCTGTAAGTCTAGATATGCTTTTGGTGTTCTGTCACTACGGGGTGGAGAATAACTCACATTTTCTCATTCGGGTTTCATGCTTTTATAGCTATTAGCAGTGGGACTGTCATATGTGGCTCCCTGAAACATACTTGCCAGTCATCTTCTAAGCTTTAGAAGAGCTTCTAAATTCCATATGGCTTGTGGAACAAGTGCTGTATTGGATTTTTGCTTTTGTAAGGGTAACAGCAGAAATACTGAGGCTTTCTATCTGTATCACATGCCTCATTTCTTTGGAGTGAGAAAACCACAAATTTTTGGATCTCTAGACTGAGGCCAGTGTCTAATTTCCAATTAGTGGTATTTTGGTTTATAATTTTTGCCATTTGCATATCAAACTCTTGATCTTCTTTCATTTCAAACATAACTACTGGGTTCCTTAATTTTTCAATTTCTGTATCATTACAACAATTCTCTTCATCTCTGAGAAACAGGTTACATGTCTGGTTTGTTATAATTTTTACAGTCTGATTTATTTTCATTTGTGTAAAGCTTAGAAGGTGACTGACAGGTGTGTTTTAGGGACCCAGAGTATAAATGCAATGAAAAGACATGTTTGTGATGGGCTCCTTCTGTTTAGGCAATGCCTGGAATACTACAGAGTTAGACACTCCAAGATGCATCTGCTTCCTTGCAGTCAGGGATATGATTCATCAGATTAGCGGGCACTCCCTTTAACTTTATCCCTCTCCAGAGTTACTATGTAAGAGCTCTTCCTCAGGACAAACAGTAATTTTGGATTTTTCAAAACTTTCACCAATCTTCGGTTGAACTTTCTGGTAATGAATTTTAAAAGAAGTCTTGAATATACAGATAATACCCTCTATCACAATTCTTACTCAGTTCTGGTTCTTGAGACATTTTTTTTTTTGCAGGTGTAAAAGTGGAAAATTAATTTGCTTGTTTTGTTTCTCAGATGTCTTTTCTGTTAGGGTGCATGTTTTAAAATTTATTCTGAATTAAGTATGAACAAAAAATAGAACATAATTAAAATTTAACTGTAAAACTTAATCTGTGTTTTGCCACCCCTAAGTTACTGGATTATAACTAAGAAGTAAAAAATAATTTGCCTTGGCTTAACATAGGAGAAAAACATGAACCAGCAAGCTTAACTCTCACTGTTAGTTTGGACTAAACTTAATTCATTATGAATTAAATCTGCCAGAAATGGGTTCACAGATGATATGTAGTATTCCAAAAGTTTCTCTCTTAAAAGGATTTTGACCTCAGCATACCATAAATAGTGAACCCCTACAGTAAATTCATATTTCTGAAGATTAACCGGAGAGTAGGCAAATGCTAAATTATTAGAAGCCAAAATGAACACCAATCAGAAAGAGAATTTTTAGATTCTACTTCAAATGCTATGAGTGTTATCTGGATAGATTATTTCTTATATTCAGTTCTAATATATTCTAAGTTCCACTAGTGACAGTGGAATAAAAGATTTTAATAATGTTTACTATTTATGTTAAAATAAGAAAGTTATTGTTTGTACCCTGACACCAAAGTCCCATTCTGGAAGTTGTAATTCTCTTAATAGGCAGTTGGGTTGATTGTATGACCCCATCCTCTCCCTGAACATAGACACTGAAGGCAACCAGAGACCAAAAAAACAGAAGAAGTTTTTAACCTCAGCACTGGTGACCAGCAACATAAAACTGCAAAGTTTGAACCACTGGGAATGATGCCTCCTTTAACAGGAGCTGAACTCAGTGGCCATCACTGTCCAATTGTTCATAATTTCTCTAGCTTAGTAATACAACTCCATTTTTGATGTTACTTACTTTATCGTGAAGAAGGTTATAAAAATAAAAGATAAAATAAAAGAGCAAAGAGACTTCTGGAAACTTCTGGCCTCAGGTTCAAGGGTACAGATAGCTATGAGTTACTACAGACTATAAGAATATTTTAAATTTTATAACTGACTAAAATATTTTAAAATTAAATATGAAATTACGATCTGTTGGATTCTAAAAGGATAGTCTAAAAGGTCACTTCATTTGGACTATGCTATGTTATTAAAGAAAAACCAACTAACCAACCAATAGTAAACCAGAAATTTAAATTGCTACATACCTGTGGCTGTTTGTTTTCACTTCTTTCAAGTATTTCTTGGTTTTCCTCTGAAGCCACTTTTAAGTCGTGTTCTGCTGACAAATCCATATGCTGAGTTAAGATGAATGACTTAGAACAGTTAAAGACTATGATCTTTATAAAAATGGATATAAAACAACATATACTTTTATTTCATAAATGGAGAGTTTAAATGAAGCTTAATGTTTACTGGAATATTTACATTTTTAAGAAATACTTTTAATTATCTAAAACTCCAACAAACCACTTGGGGAGACACTAGATATCAGCAGGTTCAAGCCAAAAGTCTCAGGGTCACCCACAAATTATTCCACACAACATAAATAAACAAAACTGCTGGAAACAAAGCAAAATTTAAAAATACAGTAAAAACATATAAAGTAATACTTTATTCTCTACTTCATAATAGTATCTTTTCAACAACATGCTAAGTGAGTTATTTACTAATAATTTGCAAAATTTTGTTACCATTATACCTTTAGTAGCAGTGTATATCCTGATTTTTACAACATCTGAAATGTTTTCCTCTACTATTCTGACAAATTTATTTTGTGTTTTAAGACTCTGAATGTAGGCTGGGCACGGTAGCTCACACCTGTAATCCCAGCACTATGGAAGGCCTAGGAGGGACAACTGCTCGAAGCCAGGAGTTTAAGAGCAATCTGGAGACCACAGAGAAACCCTGAGCTGGAGTGTGGAGGGGGCTGAGGACAGAGCAGTGAAATGGGGGCCCCGTTAACCTACGGCCTTGAAGGCCTGGAGAAGAACCTTGGCAACGTCTGCTAGAAAGCCTGCAGTAAAGGCAGAAGACAGGTGAGGGACAGTGGCAGAGCTGCCGCAGGCTGTACATGCCCAGGTGTGCAGAGGCCTGGATCCCTCCCTGAAACAGCTTGCTCAACTGGTCCATGGTGTAAACAGTGAGTCCCATGGCTTAGGCACCAAACATATAACTTCAATGATTCCAGATGACTGAGGGAAGGATGAATTATCCATTATATAGGATTGGGGTGACTGGTTAGCTAAGGACAAAATAAAACTGCATCCATATTTCTATCTTTATACCAAGATAAACTCAAAATGGAACAAAGATTTAAATCTAAAACATGAAATAAAACATCAGAATATGATAAACATATATATAATCCTGGTGTAGAAAAATCTTTTCTAAACATGACAGGAAACCTAAGGGATCTGATTACATTAAAATGAAACAAAAAAACAGGTGATAAAAAATCAGTATGTCAACAACATAGTCAAATGGGAAAAAAAAAGTAAAGGGCAATAGTTTTAATATTAAAAAAAAAAAACAAAAATCCTCCTTCAAATGCAGAAGAGGCCAGCAGTCCAAAAGAAAAATGGATAAAGGCCATAAAAATTAAATTACCAAAACACATAAAAATAAATGACAACCTCACAAATAAAAATATCATTTATCTATCAAATTGGGAAAAGTAAAACAAAAAAAATCAATGGTATGTAGTGCTGGGGGATTCTGAAGTAACAGACATTCTCAGATACTTTTTTTTTTTTTTTTGAGATGGAGTTTCACTCTTGTCGCCTAGGCTAGAGTGCAATGGTGTGATCTCAGCTCACTGCAACCTTCGCTTCCTGGGTTCAAGCGATTCTCCTGCCTCAGCCTCCTGATTAGTTGGGATTACAGGCACCTGCCACCACATCCAGGTAATTTTTGTATTTTTAGTAGAGACAGGGTTTCACCACATTAGCCAAGCTGGTCTTAAACTCCTGACTCAGGTGATCCACCTGCCTTGGCCTCCCAAAGTGTTGGGATTACAGGTGTGCACCACAGCGCCCAGCTGACACTTTTTTTTTTTAAGAGATGGGGTCTTGTTTTATTGCCCTGGTGTGCCTTAAACTCCTGGCTTCAAGTGACCCGCCTGCCTTAGCCCCATAGGTAGCTGGGATTACAGGTGGAAGTGACCATGCCCAGCTTCTCAGATACTCTTAATGAAAATATCAAACTAATAGTCTTCCTTGAGGTCAATTTGTCAGTATATATTAAACTAGAATATATATAAACTAGAAGTATGTACTCTGACCCAGCAATGTTGGCCAAGAAATTCACCTGGACAAGTGTGCAAAAATTCAGGTATAAGAATGTTCATTGCAACACTGCTTATAACAGTGAGAAACAAAACAATCTATCCAACAATGGGCAGTTGGCAGTCTCTTAAATAAATTACTGTGCATCTGCGCTATGCAGCCATTTAAAAACTGGCTTATATCTATGTTAATTACAGTACACGAGGTCAACCCACGTTGCACAAGGAGAAAAGCACGATGAAGAATAACATGATTAATCTTGTTTATGTACTTGTGTACATGTATGCATAAGAATGTTCACCAAATTGTTAATGCTAGTACTCTGTGGGTGGTAGTAGTCAGGAGTTTTTACTTTTTTATATTGTTTGAATTTTTAAAAATAATATATATTTTTTGTAACCTGAAAAAATTTTTTAAATAAACAAGTAAAATAAAGCATGCATTAGAGAAATTAAAACCAACTCAAGTCACAGACTCAAAAGAAGGAAGCTCAGGAGTTTAAGACTAGCCTAGGCAATGCAGTAAGACCCCAACTCTACAAAAAATTTTAAAAATTGTCAAGCATGGTGACACACGCCTATAGTCCCAGCTACTTGGGGGGCTGAGGTGGGAGAATCACAGCCTTGGTGACAGAATGAGACCCTGTCTCAAAAAACAAAACAAAACAAAACAAATTTAAAAAACTCCTTCCAGATTTAACATTTTATTATTCTAATTTATTTATTTATTTATTTATTTATTTATTTATTTATTTATTTATTTTGAGACGGAGTCTCGCTCTGTCGCCCAAGCTGGAGTGCAGTGGTGCGATCTCTACTCACTGCAAGCTCCTCCTCCCGGGTTCACACCATTCTCCACCTCAGCCTCCCGAGTAGCTGGGACTACAGGCGCCCACCACCATGCCTGGCTAATTTTTTGTATTTTTAGTAGAGACGGGGTTTCACCATGTTAGCCAGGATGGTCTCGATCTCCTGATCATGGTGATCCACCCACCTCATCCTCCCAAAGTGCTGGGATTACAGGCGTGAGCCACCGTGCCCAGCCAACATTGTATAATTTTATAACTTGGCAAGGTTATCAACGTAATGCTCAGCAGCGACCACTAGGAGAACATACAATGTGCCTGATTGAGCACAACTTCATTTTCTAGAAACATTACTTCTCCATAAAATTTAGTACTTTGATTTCTGTGGCGCTTCCAAGAATAGCTACTCTAAATGTAACATCATCTAATAAGTGTATTTGAAACTGAGATGTCATATACAAGTCAAAAAATTACTTATAGAACAACATCTTTCCACAAAATATTTAGTTGTTTCTCAATTTGTTGGATCAATACTGTGAAGAAACAGTATCAATTGATATTCCTACTTTGGGTGAGTGACCTAAATTCCTATGTACCATAATGATGCCTCTTTCTAGCTTTAATTTCCTCAATGTTTATTAAGAATTTTATCAATAAAAAATAGGCTGGGCACGGTGGCTCACACCTGTAATCCCAGCACTTCAGGAGGCCGAGGCAGGTGGATCAAGAGGCCAGGAGATCGAGACCATCCTGGCTAACACAGCGAAACTCCGTCTCTACTGAAAATGCAAAAAATTAGCCGGGCGTGGTGGCAGGCGCCTGTAGTCCCAGCTACTGGGGAGACTGAGGCAGGAGAATAGCATGAACCCAGGAGGCGGAGCTTGCAGTGAACCGAGATCACGCCACTGACCTCCAGCCTGGGCGACACAGCGAGACTCCGTCTCAAAAAATAAATAAATAAATAAATAAATAAATACATAAAATAAAATAACAATGTTAATAGTCACTTTTATCTTTAGCTTATCCTAGATCTGAACTTAATGTATTTCCAGAAGACCCTAAAGATTATCACATTATTGACAATATGGAAGCACACAGACAAAATACATACATAACTTACATTTTTATGATTGACACATTTTAAGAGGACAAGTTCACGATAAGCTCTCTTTGCATGAGTTTGGTTCTGAAAAGGACGGCTTAGTTTCTTGACTGCAACATTTATCCCAAGAACTGTATCAAATGCAGCACTAGAATTAGGAAATACAATGCACAATCCATTAGAATCGTTTTGGAAATACAGCAATGCCAGAATATACATTGAATATATTATCTTTTTAATAAGTAATAAGGAAAAATCTGCTTATTTCCATTCAAGGTACCGCATATATGAAGAGCACAGTGAGCTGGCTAAGACTACAGCATGGACTAACTCCTTTGCAGAGACACATTTCAGCGACAGTTAAGATGGGGTTCGGCAATCCTTCACACACCAAGTTTTCATAGTTTAGATTACATTCAAAACCAGGTAATTTAATATACAGTGCATAAAACCAGTCAAGAAATGAAATCTTCAGTTTAAACATGACCAGAAGTTGGAAACAAAGTCACTGTTATCCCATCTTAAAATGTGTATATTTTGGAATATCACAGTAGAGGAAATGGTTGAGCTGATGAGAAGAATACAATAAATCTAAAGTTTGAATCATTGTGTTTTTTTCTCAGACAACAGTATCTAACAAGAAAAGCAGCCAAAATTTCAGCTCATGGTAAACGCCCAAGATACAAAATCTCTAACGTAAGCAACTGCTATATAAAGTTCTTTTAGAAATATCTCCTCCTACTACTATGGTAAGAATAAAATTTAGAGGCTGTGTTTCCAGATCTCAAGTTTCCTGTTGAAATTCTGTTCGTTTTCCCCCAGAAAGTAGATATGAAAAATCAAGTAGCCCTGATGGCACATTTTTAGGTTTCTAACTGGTACTAAATAGTGCCATTTGTGTTGTGACCTCTGGGCTACCCATCAGGGCTAACAGTTACCAAACGCCACCTGAGAACCTAAGCACTGATTTAAATATTGCTTCTATTTCTTTATTCTGTTGAGTTTGTAACATTGTTTATATTTATTCTCCTCTATTAATGCTTTTTGCCAAACAACTTGAACTTAATTCAATGTTTTAAAGTTGAAGGCTGCCTGCTGTAGGATTTGGTTAACAGGCTACCTTACTTAATTAATTCAGTTCATATTATGTGTCTGTCTACATACATATGTAAATCCACAGGCTCATATGCAAATTGCACCATTTATATGAATTATAAAATGATGAGGATACATCCATGTGTGAAATAAGTTATTAGCATACATGTAGCCATCAAAAGCATTTATACTTATATACTTCTCAGACTCAAGAATTTGAAAACAGGCCAGGTGTGGTGGCTCATATCTGTATTCCCAGCACTTTGGGAGGCTAAGGCAGGCAGATCACTTGAGCCCAGGAGTTTGAGACCAGCCCGGGCAATATAGTGAAACCTTGTCTATACAAAAAATACAAAGATTAGCTGAGCGTAGTGGCGCATGTCTATAGTCCCAGTTACTCAGGGGACTGAGGTGGGGGGACTGCTTGAGCCAGGGGTCGAGACTGCAGTGAGCAGTCATCCCTCCACTGCGCCCCAGCTTGGGTGACAGACTGAGACCCTGTTGCCAAGGGCCTCAAAAAAAAAAAAAAAAAAAAAAAAAAGAATTTGAAAACAGACACACTTTTTTGGTATCAAAAGTTTTTGTCCAAAATTTCAGTTAGGAGGAATAAGGTCAGGAGGTCTACTGTGAGATATGGTTACTGTAGTTAATAACAATGTATTGTATTCTTGAAAATTGCTAAGAGTAGATTTTAAGTGTTCTCGTCAGAAATGTTAAAGAAGTATGTGAGGTAATGCATATGTTAATTCCCTCAATTTAGCTAGTCCATAATGTATACATATTTCAGAACAATATGCTGGACGTGATAAATATATACAATTTTTATTTGTCATTTAAAAAATGTGTTTAGCTAAAACAAGCCAAATGGACCAGGTCTAAGCATCTGAATGGGCATAAGCTTCCCCACTTGCAGCTCCAGCTCCACGAGGAACTACCTTCAATTATTCCTGGTTTTGGTTATTGTGGTCACTCAAAGAATACATTTTTATCACTATCTCTTCATTTATCCACTTTAGAAATGATCTACCTACTCCCCATTATGAAAACTGGGTAGTTAACCACTTCCCTGAAATCCCCAATACCTCCTATTTTTTTCTCTTCTGCTTTTCGGGTTTTTCCTGGTTACGTCTTTAAGTAACATCTCTAATCTTCATGCCTCTTCAACTTCGAAGGGAACGTCTTGACTTCTGCATATGTAAAATGAGACTACTCCATCCCTTTCTCCTCCATTTATCACATTTATAACTGTGTCTTCTGTATTTCTTCTTTAGGATGTGTCTAGAAGTTGAAAATACGTGGAGTGTAGGTGTGTGTACACATGTAAGCGTCACTAACTGCCAGAGCTGGGACTACATTTCAGTTTCTAAAGATCACATGGCTCTTGCTGCCACTCATAAGAGGGTGAGACTGTTACCAGGATCGAGAAAGGATTCTCTTTTCTTATATTTCATCAACTGCTCAAACATCACGTCCTTTTTATTTGTTTTATAATTAGGCCATGATTTTTTCTAGTTTTTCTCACACATTTCTAATAAATAATAATTGGATGATTTTATTATATTACTAGATTAGTTTTTACTAATACGAAATGCCAGTTTTCGCCTATCACTAGTACTTCCTAGCTTCTTACGCTATCTGTTGTTTGGCATCTACTTCACATTCTTTGCAGACAC